>NC_090258.1:9920247-9987747 GCF_037325665.1 Littorina saxatilis | reverse complement strand
TTATAGTGTTATTTTAATTTGTAATTAGTATGCATTAATTTGACAGAAGAAGACTCGTCGTGTGAAAAGCATTATTATTGATTCGCATGCCTGTTGAACCATGATTATGGCCACGCACTCACGTGCAACAGGTGAAAAGCCTGAATGTCCTTTTTTTTTTTTTTAGGGTGAGCTGCGATTTGTGTCGCCGGTCGCACAAGCTGCTAGTGAGCGAGTTTTCGCGAGGAACAGGGTTGAGCTACTGTAGGGTCACTGCGCATGTCTGGTTTTTTTCTTCGCGGAAACGCTGTTGGGTTGTGTCCAGTCGCGTCCCTTGCAACAAGATGGCGACAATCGCGTTACGGATTTACTGTTGTGGAGAGTTGATGGACGACGATGATGAACAAGCAGTACTGTTTTATTGTTGATGTGAATGTAATGCCAAAACATCGAACTATCGATTCGAACGTCAATGAAGAAGTGAGCGTGAAAATCGAGCGCAAAACAGCCGGGTAAAAGTTCAGGGCGCTAAAGTACATTTGAGCCGAAATCGCACCCAAACTCCTGTTGACCTCATTTCTTCCCAAAATAAACATCACTGCTAAAATAAAATGCATTAAAACCAAGACAGTATCCAACCCAGTATCCTTAATTTTTGAAAGGCTAAGTGATTTACAACAAATGTCTTCTCACAATCCGTAACTTTGTCAAAAAATATTTGCAGAAGTTTCTCACCTCGCCTTGGCAGCCATCTTGGAACTGGAGAGACCCTACGCAGGAAGCAAGGTTGAAAGTTGGTTAACCGGTGACGTCACTCAGTCGTACTGGACCGAGTTTTTGCGACCTCCGGTTCGACTCGAGTCACCTTAGTTGACGCTAAAACTCGCTCAGTATCACATGCCAATAGGCGACTTGCCCTATCGGCCTGCGCCGCCAAATCGCGCGATAAATCTGCGTTAACTTGCGTGGCCTTGCGAGATCTGCCGCAAAATGCGGGCATGTCCGGATAGCTCTGGGAGAGGTTGCGTTTCTATGCGGACACTTCGCCTTGAAAATTGTGAATTTTCAATGTGAACAATGTGCTGCAGCAATGATAGCCGCGAGAATAATCATAAAGTTCGTTCAAAGTACCCAAGTAAGGCTTGTGCACAAAGGAAAGGCGATCGAGGTTTAAATTTTTTTTTTAACACAAGCCAGAGAACACCAGCGCTTGTGATCTCGAGCAACACGTTTGCCCGCAGGGAAGTGAACCTTCCTTATCTTTCGCACCGGAGAGCTATTCAAGCGGGGTGTTGTGCAAGTTGGCTATTGAACATGTAACCGGCAGGTGGGGAAAGACTCTTTTGCTCCCATGCTCAGGTGAACTATTTTTCAAGATACATGTATGTTTTTGCTAAGAAACATAAGTATTATGATTATGAATAAGCATTCTTAATATTCGCTGCTATATTATGTATTCATTGTACTAGTTGTTAATCTGGATATTCTGAATCGTTCATTCGTTGTATTTAATGTGTGGATAATTAATTCGGACACGGATGTGATTTGATATTATTATGGTTGTGGCTACATCCACGGGTCCGTGCCTCGAATCCCGGTGCTATATCCACGGCACTGACTCAAGGGACGCAACTCTCGCCCAACATTTTCCTGCCTTCGGTTCGGCACTTCACTGACATGACTACGACGTCAGCTCTGTCAGATATCAAAGTCAAAATTCCACTTTTAATCAAAAGTTAAACTTCAAGAGTGGTATACAGCGTCCAAAGATCGATCAGCAGCACTTTCCCCTCCTTAATACGAACATCGTTAGCTAAACTTCCATGTTTATTCGGGATTTGCATTTTCCTAGTTTGCGGTGATTTTTGATACAGTGTGATGCATGTGTCGCTTGCTCAAACGCTTTCTATTTAAAGTGAGTGTTGTCGTTGTCAACTTGTGGACTAAGGATACCAACCGGAAGATGAAGAATGATGTATTGGTCTTCCCTATTTGCTAGATTTGTGCTGAGTGGCCGAGCTCCATCAGTCACAACTCCCCACATTACTCCAATGATTTTGAATTCAACATATATATATATATATATTTAAAAAAAAAGTGTTATTAGAAACCAAGAAGACCAAGCAGTCGTTCAGCAAAGATTTTGTGAATTCAGTTACTTCTCTTTATTGTCAAAGACCCAACAAAGAGTCTTATTTTATAAAAACAAATTGCAACACCACCTTCTTCCAGCTAATGTTGAAGCCTAGTTCCCCCAATAATCTAATCAAAGAAAATGACATGTCGTTAAGGGTGTTACCCAATGTTACCCTACCTTGGCAAAGGGTTTCTCATGGAATCCACCGAAACTATACATTCTCGTGACAGTCTTTAGTCGGACAATCGCTTATTCCCTGAGCATAAGCCAAATACCTCTACTCTGTCCATCACATACATTTCCTATCCAGTGACAGGTGCCCCGAGGTAATAAACTGGCCACTTCTCTTGTCAAAACCTTGCTCCATCTTCATTCACCTATATTCGTAACAAAGAGCTATGTTACAAATCAAAACACACACTCACAGATGCTAGATCCACAAAGCCTGTGGTGCTGTATCCACATAGCTTGTGGTGCTGTATCAACATAGCCTGTGATGCTGTATCTACATAGCCTGTGGTGCTGTATCAACATAGCCTGTGATGCTGTATCAACATAGCCTGTGGTGCTGTATCAACATAGCCTGTGGTGCTGTATCAACATAGCCTGTGGTGCTGTATCAACATAGCCTGTGGTGCTGTATCAACATAGCCTGTGGTGCTGTATCAACATAGCCTGTGATGCTGTATCAACATAGCCTGTGGTGCTGTATCAACATAGCCTGTGATGCTGTATCAACATAGCCTGTGGTGCTGTATCAACATAGCCTGAGGTGCTGTATCAACATAGCCTGAGGTGCTGTATCAACATAGCCTGTGGTGCTGTATCAACATAGCCTGAGGTGCTGTATCAACATAGCCTGAGGTGCTGTATCAACATAGCCTGAGGTGCTGTATCAACATAGCCTGAGGTGCTGTATCAACATAGCCTGAGGTGCTGTATCAACATAGCCTGAGGTGCTGTATCAACATAGCCTGTGGTGCTGTATCAACATAGCCTGAGGTGCTGTATCAACATAGCCTGAGGTGCTGTATCAACATAGCCTGTGGTGCTGTATCAACATAGCCTGTGGTGCTGTATCAACATAGCCTGTGGTGCTGTATCAACATAGCCTGTGGTGCTGTATCAACATAGCCTGAGGTGCTGTATCAACATAGCCTGTGATGCTGTATCAACATAGCCTGTGGTGCTGTATCAACATAGCCTGAGGTGCTGTATCAACATAGCCTGAGGTGCTGTATCAACATAGCCTGTGGTGCTGTATCAACATAGCCTGAGGTGCTGTATCAACATAGCCTGAGGTGCTGTATCAACATAGCCTGAGGTGCTGTATCAACATAGCCTGTGGTGCTGTATCAACATAGCCTGAGGTGCTGTATCAACATAGCCTGAGGTGCTGTATCAACATAGCCTGTGGTGCTGTATCAACATAGCCTGTGATGCTGTATCAACATAGCCTGAGGTGCTGTATCAACATAGCCTGAGGTGCTGTATCAACATAGCCTGAGGTGCTGTATCAACATAGCCTGAGGTGCTGTATCAACATAGCCTGAGGTGCTGTATCAACATAGCCTGTGGTGCTGTATCAACATAGCCTGAGGTGCTGTATCAACATAGCCTGGGGTGCTGTATCAACATAGCCTGAGGTGCTGTATCAACATAGCCTGTGGTGCTGTATCAACATAGCCTGAGGTGCTGTATCAACATAGCATGTGGTGCTGTATCAACATAGCATGTGGTGCTGTATCAACATAGTGTGTGGTGCTGTATCAACATAGTGTGACACTTTAACACTCAGTCATACGTTCGTGTAAATCGTAGACAGGACTTCCAGGGTACAGGGTGGTGAACTTTAATCGTGGTTTGATTGGACGTCACACACGGGGATCAGAGGCAATGATATATGGCTGACAGAGCAGCAAAAGAATCTGTCACAGATCAAGCAGAATTTCATGACCTCAAATTAACAAAGACGGAAGCAAAACACAAAATGGCCAAAGTTGCCTGGCGTCACTGGGAAACAGAATTAAAAACAGAAGGCGATGCCCATGGTTGGCTTATTCTGCCCCGACAAACAAAACAAAACAGGCCTACACTCCCCACCCCCCTCCTTAAAATACTTCGCAGAATTCGCACGGATGGATGCGCTCACAAGTTCTTTCCCCGGCTCTGTGAATGTGAAAAGCTAATATCTTTTTTACACCTCTTTGACCGCTGCCAATCACTCCAACAAGATTTCCGCAACCTACACACCATTGTCAACGAACACAAAGTGAAACCCCATGAGTTTTTAGATAAACATTGCACGCTTCAATGAAAGCCAGCATACACCCTGTGACTCTCAATACATAAGGCTGAAATAGGACATCTGTTTTGAAAACTTCATCCCCTCTCCTCCTTCCCACCCCTCAACCCTCTCTCCCACCGACCCCCCCCCCCCCCCCCTCCCCCCCCACGCCCAACAACCAAAGCGCCTACAACACCTATCACATAGCTCTATTCAAACAAGGCTAAATCACATACACCGCCCTCCTACCTGAACTTAAGTTCCCCATTCTGATATATTATTTTAGCAAGTTATATTTAATATTCTTATTTGGCTAATAATTATTTTTATGTTTCTAGTTACGTATTTATTTACTTATTCAGCCAGTTCTTTATTACATTATTTTGGCATTATCCAAAAGTCTAAAAATTATTTTACATAAATAAAAAGCAAATAAGCCTACAAAACCGCTCCACTTCAACTATATTTCGCGTACACTATGGCAACAACCCCAACAAAATCTTTACTTCCATCCCCATTTTGAAATATCGCAACAACAGACTTCCAGATCTATAACACGATCATATGTGTTCTCTGTTTGCATGTCTGTCCAGTGTCTTGTCCCCCCATAAAGCATAGCAACACTACCTGTCCCAAGATAGGCCAATTGGTTCTAAGAGGACGTTAAAACTAATTATCATCACAGTGCAACAGGCCTCTTAACAATTAATGCCTGGTGTCTTTGCCTTTTCGTCACACTTCTGTCACGAGATTTCCTGTACGCTGATTATAACCAGTTCGTGAAACCGTTGAAGAGTTGTGGAGTCTGCTTCTTCTTTAGAAAGAGGAAATTCGATGTCAGCCGACAAATAACCTCGAACCTGAAACATGACCCAGATACGTCGCATCCGACAGTAACCTGGCATTGCCCCACGACAGCTTTCTTTATTTGGTGTTTAACGTCGTTTTCAACCACGAAGGTTATATCGCGACGGGGGAAGGCGGAAGATGGGATAGAGCCACTTGTCAATTGTTTCTTGTTCACAAAAGCACTAATCCAAAATTTGCTCCAGGGGCTTGCCAGGTAGTACAATATATTACCTTACTGGCGTCTGGCATTATGGGGTTAGTGTTAGGACTGGTTGGTCCGGTGTCAGAATAATGTGACTGGGTGAGACATGAAGACTGTGCTGCGACTTCTGTCTTGTGTGTGGCGCACGTTATATGTCAAAGCAGCACCGCCCTGATATGACCCTTCGTGGTCGGCTAGGCGTTAAGCAAACAAAAACAAAAAAAAAACTTAATGGGAGAATGCAAGTTTCCAGTACAAAGGACTTAACATGTCTTACATACTGCTTGACTAAAATCGTTACAAACATTGACTATATTCTATACAAGAAACACTTAACAAGGGTAAAAGGAGAAACAGAATCCGTTAGTCGCCTCTTACGACATGCTGGGGAGCATCGGGTAAATTCTTTCTCGTCCCAACCACAGCGAGTGAAAGAGCGACAAGCCACGTCTGTTATCATGCTCACGTCGCTGTTGTCTTCAAATTTCTCCTCTGGTGCAAAGACCACGACAGTGTCAATGCCAGCGGAATGCAGTATGAAGTTGACATCATTGCGAAAAGTCTCCATTTTGCCGATGAAGTCGTAGTCGATTAGATGAGAAAACAATCGGCGTACTGCATACGGAAGTGGACGTTAACATGTATGCCTTTGGTGTTCGTCACGTACTCCAAAAAACTACTGAAACTCACGATTTCACACGAATCCTGGGCCTCTACCTCGCTCGGCACTGTTCGTTGTTTTCCGTACCCTTCTCGGCGTCTCCTTCGGTACATCTTACTTTCGGACGCTGTTCTTCGTGTCGTTTTGAGCCCCGTAGGCCCTCGGCTGTTTCCGGAATCGGCCGGCGTAGAATCGTGTGGAACTTTTGCGATGATTTCCTCGAAGGCCTGGCGCTCACCTATGTAACGCAAGCAGGACGGACGACGCACTGCAGATTATTGAGGTAATTCTCCCCCCCCCCCCCAGCCTGCTACACGTTGCGTAAAAAGAAAACAGGCCAAGTACTCGTCATGTCTGTGGTGCTGTATTAACATAGCCTGTGGTATACCGGCACGGTTGGCCTAGTGGTAAGGCGTCCGCCCCGTGATCGGGAGGTCGTGGGTTCGAAACCCGGCCGGGTCTTACCTAAGACTTTAAAATTGGCAATCTAGTGGCTGCTCCGCCTGGCGTCTGGCGTTATGGGGTTAGTGCTAGGACTGGTTGGTCCGGTGTCAGAATAATGTGACTGGGTGAGACATGAAGCCTCTGCTGCGACTTCTGTCTTGTGCGTGGCGCACGTTATATGTCAAAGCAGCACCGCCCTGATATGGCCTTTCGTGGTCGGCTGGGCGTTAAGCAAACAAACAAACAAACAAACTTTTGATCGGGCGCTGGATGATTGTTGCTGCAGCGTGCAACTGCCACATCCCAAGGTCTTTCGACATGATGCAGGTGTCCGTGATCTCACGGTGGTACACCTGCCTGATATCATCCTCATAGTTATCCCCTGTCATGGCGTATAGCTCCAGGACATCAAGGCCAGATGGATTGTCACCACGAAAAAGAGTTGTGTCAGTGTAACTGTCGCAATTGACAGTCATTTCAACAGTAATTCTGCACCTCAGTTCTACGTGCCTTACTTCCGTGCCAAAGGTGGCCTTGCTCAAGGAGCGAGGCAGACAATTTCCATCGCCCTTCATCTTCACTGGCACAAAATGGGCCTCTGAGGCGGGAACCTGTCCCTGCAGCGCGGAATCAACCTCTGCTTTTGATGCAGTCGGTAGAAATCCATGCAGCAGGGAGCACCCAGCAACACACAAAAACTCCCTGTACGTATCGACAATCAGTAGACGCTGACTATGGTCAGCATAGCGAAGCTGTTCAAGAATCTCGCCATAAATCTCCTGAGAAGGTACTGCAACAGGGCTCCTGCCTTGCTAGAATTGCAAACAAGAAAAAGAACCGATAAGAACCTAAACAGGCCTACAAACAGCAAGAGTATATATATTACAAACCCCAAAGCCAGAAATAAAGATAACACCACAGCATTTCTTGCTTTACAAATTTACAAAGAAGTCTGGTTGACAACACCGGTTGAAATTGATCAACACAAATCAGTACTCCTTGCCTAAAAATTGACCTTGAAATACCCCTGTGTACCTTTTATTTACTTCCTGAGGTTAACCATTTCAAATGTTCAACGGCTATATACAACATGCCTGGGAAACTAAGCAAAACAGCATGTGACAGCACGCGTGAACGAACTTTGTTTGATATCTATGACAAATACCCAACTTTTAGTGAAAGTTGAGGCAGCGATACTTGCCCTTCTTCTTACATGTGATGAGATCAACACCATCCTACTACCGGCACGGTTGGCCTAGTAGTAAGGCGTCCGCCCCGTGATCGGGAGGTCGTGGGTTCGAACCCCGGCCGGGTCATACCTAAGACTTTAAAATTGGCAATCTAGTGGCTGCTCCGCCTGGCGTCTGGCATTATGGGGTTAGTGCTAGGACTGGTTGGTCCGGTGTCAGAATAATGTGACTGGGTGAGACATGAAGCCTGTGCTGCGACTTCTGTCTTGTGTGTGGCGCAGTTAAATGTCAAAGCAGCACCGCCCTGATATGGCCCTTCGTGGTCGGCTGGGCGTTAAGCAAACAAACAAACAAACAAACAAACCTTCTCGGCGTCTCCTTCGGTACATCTTACTTTCGGACGCTGTTCTTCGTGTCGTTTTGAGCCCCATAGGCCCTCGGCTGTTTCCGGAATCGGCCGGCGTAGAATCGTGTGGAACTTTTGCGATGATTTCCTCGAAGGCCTGGCGCTCACCTATGTAACGCAAGCAGGACGGACGACGCACTGCAGATTATTGAGGTAATTCACCCCCCCCCACCCCGCTACACGTTGCGTAAAAAGAAAACAGGCCAAGTACTCGTCATGTCTGTGGTGCTGTATTAACATAGCCTGTGGTATACCGGCACGGTTGGCCTAGTGTTAAGGCGTCCGCCCCGTGATCGGGAGGTCGTGGGTTCGAACCCCGGCCGGGTCTTACCTAAGACTTTAAAATTGGCAATCTAGTGGCTGCTCCGCCTGGCGTCTGGCGTTATGGGGTTAGTGCTAGGACTGGTTGGTCCGGTGTCAGAATAATGTGACTGGGTGAGACATGAAGCCTGTGCTGCGACTTCTGTCTTGTGTGTGGCGCACGTTAAATGTCAAAGCAGCACCGCCCTGATATGGCCCTTCGTGGTCGGCTGGGCGTTAAGCAAACAAACAAACAAACAAACAAACCTTCTCGGCATCTCCTTCGGTACATCTTACTTTCGGACGCTGTTCTTCGTGTCGTTTTGAGCCCCATAGGCCCTCGGCTGTTTCCGGAATCGGCCGGCGTAGAATCGTGTGGAACTTTTGCGATGATTTCCTCGAAGGCCTGCTCCCATGGGGTCGCCTTCACGCGGCGGGAGTGTTTCCACCAAGCTACCCCACCCCTTTACTTCTCTTCTTTTGTCTTATTTCTGCCTTACCAGTCCTTTCACCTATATTTCCTTCCAAAAAACTCTCCCTACTATTCCCTGCAGTTTTCTGATTCCTTTCTTGTCTTATTTCTACCTGACTGGATGCTCCCATGGGGTCGCCTTCTCGCGGCGGGAGTGTTTCCACTAAGCTACCCCACTCCTTTACTTCTCTTCTTTTGTCTTATTTCTGCCTTACCAGTCCTTTCACCTATATTTCCTTCCAAAAAACTCTCCCTACTATTCCCTGCAGTTTTCTGATTCCTTTCTTGTCTTATTTCTACCTGACTGGATCCGTCACCTTTATTTCACTTCCCAAAAGTCTTCTTTTCCACATCCTTATTTCTCTGTGGTCTTCTTAAGACCCAGCGTGTTTGCCGTGCGCTGCGACCTGTACCGGTTTGGGCTGGTGACCTGATGATTGAGGGGTTTACTTAGTTGCGACTTTGTAGCGCCAACACATCATTTTGGCCCAGTCTTTATCTAAGACAGGAGGTTGAAAAAGGCTTACCCGCTTCAATCAATCGGCTGGTCAAGTCTGGGTATATGTCTTGAGCATATTGCATCGGACCTTTGGCTAAAGGAGCAAGCGGCGGTAGGAGGGGGCGGCGGTAGTCGGGACAAACACTATGCCAAGTTGTTACCTAATCCGTTTCCGCTTGGAAAGAGTTGACGAACATTATGCCAAGTTGTTACCTAACCCGTTTCCGCTTGGAAAGAGTTAAATCTCCTATTACAGATTGATACCATATGTTTCCTCTTATCGCTGCGTATATCCATCTGTATCCTTGGCGCTCTGGAGTTGGATAACCGCTCCACCTAAGCGTCCCCTTGTTGGGCTCCGTGGTGGGTGGGGATCAGATGCGACGAAGATAAAGGCCTCAAACATGGCCACCTCTTCTTTTTCTTCTTTTTTTTCAAGCACCCGAAACGGAAACAAACGAAGATACTGCGTTGACTCTGACTCTGACGATGAAGTCCGAGTCAGAGCAACAAAGAACAACATCAGCGAGGCCTGGCCCCGTTTCATTGTTGTTGAGACAGCAGATGAGGCACAGCCCATCTCCAAACTTTCGCCTTTTGCGATACAGAAGGTTATTGCAGGAGTATCATCAACGATAGACAACATTAAGAGGCTTCGTAATGGTTCTCTACTGATTGAATGTCCTTCAAAAAAGGCATCAGATGGTCTTCTCCGTCTGAATGGTCAGAAATTTGTTGATAGACCGGTCAAGGTCAGTCCTCACAGAGGCCTGAACACCAGCAAAGGAGTCATCCGATGCCGAGAGCTGGAGGGCCTCAGTGAGGCTGAAATAAAAGAAGGTCTAAAGGATCAAGGTGTCATTGATGTGTACCGGGTGTTGATCAGGAAGGGCGATATCAGAGTACCCACCAACACCCTTTTCGTCACTTTTTGTACCCCAACCATCCCTGAGAAAATCAAAGTGGGATTTGTTCAAATAAGAGTGACTCTGTATATTCCATCACCAATGAGATGTTTCCAATGCCAAAGATTTGGACATTCAAAGGCTGGATGTAAACAGAAGGCAGTGTGCGAGAGGTGTGGCGGAGATCCTCACGAAGGTCCCTGCACATCACCACCCACCTGCACAAACTGTAAGGGAAACCATTCCCCGTCCTCCAGAGAATGTCCAAAATACAAGTTTGAACAGGCCATTCAAAAAACAAAAACGGAGAAAAAGATGTCTTTCTCAGACGCCAGGAAGGAGGTTGAAAAAACGAATGTTTTTTCCTTCCAGAAAAGTTTTGCGGCAGCAGTCAGTCAAAGACCTGCAACAAAGTCAACACCCACCCAGACCAGTATTTCGTATAGGTCTGTGGGTGTCCAGGCAGGCCCGTCCATGTTGAAAAGGACAGAGCCCACAAGAAACAAAAGTATTTGTACACAGACAGATGAAAGCACAGGTGGGGCTATCCCCACTGGAGACTCTATGGGGTCTCCTGGTGAGGTTTGCTTCACCGCCCCAACTGGAGACCCTGTGGGGGCTCCTGGTGAGGTTCGCTTCACCACCCCAATTGAGGACCCTATGGGGTCTCCTGGTGAGGTTCGCTTCACCACCCCAACCCAGAAGCCCGTTCACAGGGCAACTCACAGGAAGGGGGCCGTCGAGGTTGTGGAGGTAGTGGACCTTACTAAATCCACACCACGAACACCTCCGGACAAGGGAAAAGTTACTCTGCCCCAAAGATCGCCTCGCACCCCAAAAATGGAGAGAAATCCCATCACATTATACAATCATTTTGGGAGTTTATCCGACGAAGAGGGTATGGAGGCAGAAACTTCTTAAAACTAAACAAACATAGCCAATTTTATTCAATGGAATTGTAGAGGGGTCCAAGCTAACTATGAAGAATTATGTCTACTTTTACACAAATTTCATCCTGTTGCTACAGCATTACAGGAAACAATGCTGAAACCAAACAAAGATTTTAATGTATCTGGATACAATGTTTTTAGAAACCATTCAGACAATAACACGTCTGGGGGAGTTGCTCTTTTGATTAAGAAAAGTGTACTTTGTAGTGAGATCAACCTATGTACAAACATTCAAGCTGTCGCAGCACGAGTGACATTAGATAAAACCATCACTCTCTGCAGTGTATATCTGTCACCATCAAAATGTTACACGAAGCACGATCTTGAAAATCTTATTGATCAGCTTCCAGCTCCCTTTGTTTTAATGGGAGATTTTAACGCTCATTCCCCTTTATGGGGCAGCAACTCTCTAAGTACGAGAGGACGAATTCTAGAAGATTTTTTAGACAATCGTAATCTATGCGTTTTAAACGATGGAGTACCAACCTATCTCCATCCAGCAACAGGATGCAAGTCCATACTAGATCTAGTTATTTGCGACACCTCTCTTGTTCTAGACTTTGAATTTAAAGTCTATGATGACACATGTGGTAGCGATCATTTCCCTATCTTGATGTCTCAAATAGATGGATTGGAAGAAGCTTCCCCCCAGAGATGGAACCTGAACAAGGCAAACTGGCTGTCTTTTACTGCCGAATGTTCTGTCCAACTCACAGAAGACACTGTCTTTGATGGAAGTGACGACCCATCATCTATTTTTACAAACACTCTACAAGACATTGCCACTGAGTACATCCCAAAAACATCTTCAAACAACCGCATTAAAGTGCCATGGTTTAATCAAGAATGCCAAGAAGCCCGATCTGAGCGAAAGAGAAGTCTACACAGGTTCTACAGATGCCCGACCCTTAGCAAGAAGTTGACTTTCTTCAGATTTCGCGCTAAGAGTCGCACTGTCATAAAACATTCTAAAAGAACATCCTGGAGGTCTTTTTGCTCAAACTTAAACTCTAAGGTATCATCAAGTAAAGTTTGGAATGCTATTCGTAAAATCAAAGGGAAAAAAGGATCTGCATCAATTAACCACCTTGTGGTAAATGGATCCCTTATAACCCAGAAGAATGAAGTAGCAAACGTTCTGGCTTCAACAATGGAAAAAAACTCATCAATAGAAAATTACTGCACAGATTTTCAAAAAATCAAAGCCACCCAAGAACGTAAACCCATAAACTTCTCATCTCAGAATGAGGAGAACTACAACAAGTTGTTCAGTATAACTGAACTCAAACAAGCCTTACAAAAATGCAACAACTCAGCAACGGGGCTGGACGGAATACATTATCAGTTCCTCACACACCTACCAGAAAGTTGTCTTCTGGTCTTGCTGAAGGTTTTTAACCACATATGGGAGAGTGGATCCTTTCCACCTTCATGGCAAGAAGCGATGATTGTCCCCATTCCAAAACCAGGTAAAGATCATACAAACCCCAGCAACTACCGTCCGATAGCCTTGACCAGCTGTCTGTGTAAAACCATGGAGAGATTGGTCAACGCTAGGATGGTGTGGTACCTAGAAAAACAAAACCTCTTAAGTGATGTGCAATGTGGCTTCCGAAAGGGACACAGCACCACTGATCATTTGGTACGTTTTGAGACCTTCGTTCGAGAGGCCTTTGCGAGATCTGAACATGTACTAGCTATATTTTTTGACCTCGAGAAGGCTTACGACACGACCTGGAAACACGGTATTTTAGCTGATTTGCATGAAATGGGTTTTCGTGGACGTCTCCCTGTTTTTGTGGAAGGATTTCTAAGTAATCGATTGTTTACAGTACGGGTTGGTCCCAACCTATCAGAGTTCTGTCAACAAGAGATGGGTGTTCCTCAAGGAAGCATTCTATCACCCATGTTGTTCAACATCAAAATCAATAACATAGTAAAGGCAGTACTGAAAGGATCCGAGTCATCCTTGTTTGTTGATGACTTTGCACTTTGTGTGCGTGGCAAATCCCTACATAGAGTGGAAAGGCAGCTTCAATTATGTATAGACAAGGTGCAAAAATGGGTAACGGAGAACGGTTTCAAATTTTCCACCAGCAAAACTGTCTGTATGCATCTTTGCAAACAAAGGGGAGCCATGCCAGAACCCTCTCTGGTCCTGAATGGTAATCCTGTCAAGGTTGTTGAAGAATTTAAATTCCTAGGACTGACCTTTGACCGTCGATTAACATTCCTTAAACATATCCAGTATCTAAGAACATCATGTCTGAAAGCTCTGGATGTATTGAAAGTGGTTTCTCATACGGACTGGGGTGCTGACCGCACAGTCCTACTCAGACTTTACCGTGCTTTAATCCGATCCAAGTTGGACTATGGTTGTGTCGTCTATGGTGGAGCCGCAAAATCCAACCTAAGGCTATTAGACACAATACACCACCAGGGTATACGTCTTTGTCTGGGAGCTTTCAGGACGTCTCCAGTACAGTCCTTATATTTTGAGGCCAAAGAACCCTCTCTGAGGCTGCGACGCCTGAAACTCACCCTAAATTATGTGTTGAAACTGAAAGCTATGCCTACAAATCCAGCCTACCAATGCGTATTTCAACCACAATGCTCTGAATTTTTTGAAAGTCACCCAAATGATCGAGCACCTCTGTCTTCTCGGATTCAGTCACATCTGGCCGAATCAAAGATAAAACTCGATCATGTTAGTGAAAATCGATGGACAGAAACACCACCATGGACATTGCCAGATCCAGTTGTTCGACTCGATCTGACAAGGTTAAAGAAGTCAGAGACAAATGATTTGATTTTTAAACAGTGTTTTAGCCAGTTCTGTACCGAGTTTCCTTCCCATCAACGAATATACACTGATGGGTCCAAAGCTGAAAGTAAAGTGGCATCAGCTTCTGTCACAGGTCCTAATCTCGATAGGGCCTTTTCGGCCCGTCTTCCGGATGACAGTTCTGTATTTTCTGCAGAGTTGAAAGCTTTACAGCTAGCTCTGAAACAGGTATATCAGTCAAAAAAGAAAGACTTCCTGATTCTGTCGGATTCCCTATCGGCTCTTACCGCCGTGAAGAGAATTCAGCTAGATCACCCACTGTTGGTCGAAATCCAAGAGCTACATGCATCTCTGATTGAAGAAGGCAAAAGGATTGTGTTTGCATGGGTGCCATCCCATGTTGGAATTAGAGGCAACTCTGCAGCTGATCAAGCTGCTAAAGAAGCCAGAGAAAGACTCATCACTGACAAACACACAAAGCATTCAGATTTCAGAACTCGCACCAACATGTACATAAAGTACCTATGGCAGAGTGAATGGGACGAATGTGAAGAAAATAAACTTCATAAGATCGTTCCCCAGCTGTCGGACAGCCTACCCCAATGTCGCCTCAACAGGAAAGAAGAGACAGTTCTCTGTCGCTTACACATTGGGCACAGTCACATTACACATTCGTATCTGCTGAAAGGTGAAGATCCACCATACTGTTTTGGATGTGACGAACCATGGACATTAGAACATGTTCTCACAAAATGTGTAGACGTTCAAGAATTTCGAGACAAACACTACAATGCGGAAACACTGAAGGTTTTATTCCGGGATGTTCCCCCGGACAAGATTTTTAACTTTTTAAAAGAGATCAAGATTTTTTACAAGATTTAAAGTACCAGAAGTGAAAATTATTAATTTTTAGAACCTTCTTTTACAGTGATAGATTTGAATGTAAATAGTCTGAAACGTAGAAGTTGCCATATGAAGGGAAAAGAAAATAACTGTATCGGTCTCGAATAGCAGCTAGCATCTGCTGAAGAGACATTAAACCCCAAAAACCAACCAACCAACCAAAACTAAACAAACATAGCCAATTTTATTCAATGGAATTGTAGAGGGGTCCAAGCTAACTATGAAGAATTATGTCTACTTTTACACAAATTTCATCCTGTTGCTACAGCATTACAGGAAACAATGCTGAAACCAAACAAAGATTTTAATGTATCTGGATACAATGTTTTTAGAAACCATTCAGACAATAACACGTCTGGGGGAGTTGCTCTTTTGATTAAGAAAAGTGTACTTTGTAGTGAGATCAACCTATGTACAAACATTCAAGCTGTCGCAGCACGAGTGACATTAGATAAAACCATCACTCTCTGCAGTGTATATCTGTCACCATCAAAATGTTACACGAAGCACGATCTTGAAAATCTTATTGATCAGCTTCCAGCTCCCTTTGTTTTAATGGGAGATTTTAACGCTCATTCCCCTTTATGGGGCAGCAACTCTCTAAGTACGAGAGGACGAATTCTAGAAGATTTTTTAGACAATCGTAATCTATGCGTTTTAAACGATGGAGTACCAACATATCTCCATCCAGCAACAGGATGCAAGTCCATACTAGATCTAGTTATTTGCGACACCTCTCTTGTTCTAGACTTTGAATTTAAAGTCTATGATGACACATGTGGTAGCGATCATTTCCCTATCTTGATGTCTCAAATAGATGGATTGGAAGAAGCTTCCCCCCAGAGATGGAACCTGAACAAGGCAAACTGGCTGTCTTTTACTGCCGAATGTTCTGTCCAACTCACAGAAGACACTGTCTTTGATGGAAGTGACGACCCATCATCTATTTTTACAAACACTCTACAAGACATTGCCACTGAGTACATCCCAAAAACATCTTCAAACAACCGCATTAAAGTGCCATGGTTTAATAAAGAATGCCAAGAAGCCCGATCTGAGCGAAAGAGAAGTCTACACAGGTTCTACAGATGCCCGACCCTTAGCAAGAAGTTGACTTTCTTCAGATTTCGCGCTAAGAGTCGCACTGTCATAAAACATTCTAAAAGAACATCCTGGAGGTCTTTTTGCTCAAACTTAAACTCTAAGGTATCATCAAGTAAAGTTTGGAATGCTATTCGTAAAATCAAAGGGAAAAAAGGATCTGCATCAATTAACCACCTTGTGGTAAATGGATCCCTTATAACCCAAAAGAATGAAGTAGCAAACGTTCTGGCTTCAACAATGGAAAAAAACTCATCAACAGAAAATTACTGCACAGATTTTCAAAAAATCAAAGCCACCCAAGAACGTAAACCCATAAACTTCTCATCTCAGAATGAGGAGAACTACAACAAGTTGTTCAGTATAACTGAACTCAAACAAGCCTTACAAAAATGCAACAACTCAGCAACGGGGCTGGACGGAATACATTATCAGTTCCTCACACACCTACCAGAAAGTTGTCTTCTGGTCTTGCTGAAGGTTTTTAACCACATATGGGAGAGTGGATCCTTTCCACCTTCATGGCAAGAAGCGATGATTGTCCCCATTCCAAAACCAGGTAAAGATCATACAAACCCCAGCAACTACCGTCCGATAGCCTTGACCAGCTGTCTGTGTAAAACCATGGAGCGATTGGTCAACGCTAGGATGGTGTGGTACCTAGAAAAACAAAACCTCTTAAGTGATGTGCAATGTGGCTTCCGAAAGGGACACAGCACCACTGATCATTTGGTACGTTTTGAGACCTTCGTTCGAGAGGCCTTTGCGAGATCTGAACATGTACTAGCTATATTTTTTGATCTCGAGAAGGCTTACGACACGACCTGGAAACACGGTATTTTAGCTGATTTGCATGAAATGGGTTTTCGTGGACGTCTCCCTGTTTTTGTGGAAGGATTTCTAAGTAATCGATTTTTTACAGTACGGGTCGGTCCCAACCTATCAGAGTTCTGTCAACAAGAGATGGGTGTTCCTCAAGGAAGCATTCTATCACCCATGTTGTTCAACATCAAAATCAATAACATAGTAAAGGCAGTACTGAAAGGATCCGAGTCATCCTTGTTTGTTGATGACTTTGCACTTTGTGTGCGTGGCAAATCCCTACATAGAGTGGAAAGGCAGCTTCAATTATGTATCGACAAGGTGCAAAAATGGGTAACAGAGAACGGTTTCAAATTTTCCACCAGCAAAACTGTCTGTATGCATCTTTGCAAACAAAGGGGAGCCATGCCAGAACCCTCTCTGGTCCTGAATGGTAATCCTGTCAAGGTTGTTGAAGAATTTAAATTCCTAGGACTGACCTTTGACCGTCGACTAACATTCCTTAAACATATCCAGTATCTGAGAACATCATGTCTGAAAGCTCTGGATGTATTGAAAGTGGTTTCTCATACGGACTGGGGTGCTGACCGCACAGTCCTACTCAGACTTTACCGTGCTTTAATCCGATCCAAGTTGGACTATGGTTGTGTCGTCTATGGTGGAGCCGCAAAATCCAACCTAAGGCTATTAGACACAATACACCACCAGGGTATACGTCTTTGTCTGGGAGCTTTCAGGACGTCTCCAGTACAGTCCTTATATTTTGAGGCCAAAGAACCCTCTCTGAGGCTGCGACGCCTGAAACTCACCCTAAATTATGTGTTGAAACTGAAAGCTATGCCTACAAATCCAGCCTACCAATGCGTATTTCAACCACAATGCTCTGAATTTTTTGAAAGTCACCCAAATGATCGAGCACCTCTGTCTTCTCGGATTCAGTCACATCTGGCCGAATCAAAGATAAAACTCGATCATGTTAGTGAAAATCGATGGACAGAAACACCTCCATGGACATTGCCAGATCCAGTTGTTCGACTCGATCTGACAAGGTTAAAGAAGTCAGAGACAAATGATTTGATTTTTAAACAGTGTTTTAGCCAGTTCTGTACCGAGTTTCCTTCCCATCAACGAATATACACTGATGGGTCCAAAGCTGAAAGTAAAGTGGCATCAGCTTCTGTCACTGGTCCTAAACTCGATAGGGCCTTTTCGGCCCGTCTTCCGGATGACAGTTCTGTATTTTCTGCAGAGTTGAAAGCTTTACAGCTAGCTCTGAAACAGGTATATCAGTCAAAAAAGAAAGACTTCCTGATTCTGTCGGATTCCCTATCGGCTCTTACCGCCGTGAAGAGAACTCAGCTAGATCACCCACTGTTGGTCGAAATCCAAGAGCTACATGCATCTCTGATTGAAGAAGGCAAAAGGATTGTGTTTGCATGGGTGCCATCCCATGTTGGAATTAGAGGCAACTCTGCAGCTGATCAAGCTGCTAAAGAAGCCAGAGAAAGACTCATCACTGACAAACACACAAAGCATTCAGATTTCAGAACTCGCACCAACATGTACATAAAGTACCTATGGCAGAGTGAATGGGACGAATGTGAAGAAAATAAACTTCATAAGATCGTCCCCCAGCTGTCGGACAGCCTACCCCAATGTCGCCTCAACAGGAAAGAAGAGACAGTTCTCTGTCGCTTACACATTGGGCACAGTCACATTACACATTCGTATCTGCTGAAAGGTGAAGATCCACCATACTGTTTTGGATGTGACGAACCATGGACATTAGAACATGTTCTCACAAAATGTGTAGACGTTCAAGAATTTCGAGACAAACACTACAATGCGGAAACACTGAAGGTTTTATTCCGGGATGTTCCCCCGGACAAGATTTTTAACTTTTTAAAAGAGATCAAGATTTTTTACAAGATTTAAAGTACCAGAAGTGAAAATTATTAATTTTTAGAACCTTCTTTTACAGTGATAGATTTGAATGTAAATAGTCTGAAACGTAGAACTTGCCATATGAAGGGAAAAGAAAATAACTGCATCGGTCTCGAATAGCAGCTAGCATCTGCTGAAGAGACATTAAACCCCAAAAACCAACCAACCATCCGATCCAAGTTGGACTATGGTTGTGTCGTCTATGGTGGAGCCGCAAAATCCAACCTAAGGCTATTAGACACAATACACCACCAGGGTATACGTCTTTGTCTGGGAGCTTTCAGGACGTCTCCAGTACAGTCCATATATTTTGAGGCCAAAGAACCCTCTCTGAGGCTGCGACGCCTGAAACTCACCCTAAATTATGTGTTGAAACTGAAAGCTATGCCTACAAATCCAGCCTACCAATGCGTATTTCAACCACAATGCTCTGAATTTTTTGAAAGTCACCCAAATGATCGAGCACCTCTGTCTTCTCGGATTCAGTCACATCTGGCCGAATCAAAGATAAAACTCGATCATGTTAGTGAAAATCGATGGACAGAAACACCTCCATGGACATTGCCAGATCCAGTTGTTCGACTCGATCTGACAAGGTTAAAGAAGTCAGAGACAAATGATTTGATTTTTAAACAGTGTTTTAGCCAGTTCTGTACCGAGTTTCCTTCCCATCAACGAATATACACTGATGGGTCCAAAGCTGAAAGTAAAGTGGCATCAGCTTCTGTCACTGGCCCTAAACTCGATAGGGCCTTTTCGGCCCGTCTTCCGGATGACAGTTCTGTATTTTCTGCAGAGTTGAAAGCTTTACAGCTAGCTCTGAAACAGGTATATCAGTCAAAAAAGAAAGACTTCCTGATTCTGTCGGATTCCCTATCGGCTCTTACCGCCGTGAAGAGAACTCAGCTAGATCACCCACTGTTGGTCGAAATCCAAGAGCTACATGCATCTCTGATTGAAGAAGGCAAAAGGATTGTGTTTGCATGGGTGCCATCCCATGTTGGAATTAGAGGCAACTCTGCAGCTGATCAAGCTGCTAAAGAAGCCAGAGAAAGACTCATCACTGACAAACACACAAAGCATTCAGATTTCAGAACTCGCACCAACATGTACATAAAGTACCTATGGCAGAGTGAATGGGACGAATGTGAAGAAAATAAACTTCATAAGATCGTCCCCCAGCTGTCGGACAGCCTACCCCAATGTCGCCTCAACAGGAAAGAAGAGACAGTTCTCTGTCGCTTACACATTGGGCACAGTCACATTACACATTCGTATCTGCTGAAAGGTGAAGATCCACCATACTGTTTTGGATGTGACGAACCATGGACATTAGAACATGTTCTCACAAAATGTGTAGACGTTCAAGAATTTCGAGACAAACACTACAATGCGGAAACACTGAAGGTTTTATTCCGGGATGTTCCCCCGGACAAGATTTTTAACTTTTTAAAAGAGATCAAGATTTTTTACAAGATTTAAAGTACCAGAAGTGAAAATTATTAATTTTTAGAACCTTCTTTTACAGTGATAGATTTGAATGTAAATAGTCTGAAACGTAGAACTTGCCATATGAAGGGAAAAGAAAATAACTGCATCGGTCTCGAATAGCAGCTAGCATCTGCTGAAGAGACATTAAACCCCAAAAACCAAACCTAGTGAGATCAACCTGTGTACAAACATTCAAGCCGTCGCAGCACGAGTGACATTAGATAAAACCATCACTCTCTGCAGTGTATATCTGTCACCATCCAAATGTTACACGAAGCACGATCTTGAAAATCTTATTGATCAGCTTCCAGCTCCCTTTGTTTTAATGGGAGATTTTAACGCTCATTCCCCTTTATGGGGCAGCAACTCTCTAAGTACGAGAGGACGAATTCTAGAAGATTTTTTAGACAATCGTAATCTATGCGTTTTAAACGATGGAGTACCAACATATCTCCATCCAGCAACAGGATGCAAGTCCATACTAGATCTAGTTATTTGCGACACCTCTCTTGTTCTAGACTTTGAATTTAAAGTCTATGATGACACATGTGGTAGCGATCATTTCCCTATCTTGATGTCTCAAATAGATGGATTGGAAGAAGCTTCCCCCCAGAGATGGAACCTGAACAAGGCAAACTGGCTGTCTTTTACTGCCGAATGTTCTGTCCAACTCACAGAAGACACTGTCTTTGATGGAAGTGACGACCCATCATCTATTTTTACAAACACTCTACAAGACATTGCCACTGAGTACATCCCAAAAACATCTTCAAACAACCGCATTAAAGTGCCATGGTTTAATAAAGAATGCCAAGAAGCCCGATCTGAGCGAAAGAGAAGTCTACACAGGTTCTACAGATGCCCGACCCTTGGCAAGAAGTTGACTTTCTTCAGATTTCGCGCTAAGAGTCGCACTGTCATAAAACATTCTAAAAGAACATCCTGGAGGTCTTTTTGCTCAAACTTAAACTCTAAGGTATCATCAAGTAAAGTTTGGAATGCTATTCGTAAAATCAAAGGGAAAAAAGGATCTGCATCAATTAACCACCTTGTGGTAAATGGATCCCTTATAACCCAAAAGAATGAAGTAGCAAACGTTCTGGCTTCAACAATGGAAAAAAACTCATCAACAGAAAATTACTGCACAGATTTTCAAAAAATCAAAGCCACCCAAGAACGTAAACCCATAAACTTCTCATCTCAGAATGAGGAGAACTACAACAAGTTGTTCAGTATAACTGAACTCAAACAAGCCTTACAAAAATGCAACAACTCAGCAACGGGGCTGGACGGAATACATTATCAGTTCCTCACACACCTACCAGAAAGTTGTCTTCTGGTCTTGCTGAAGGTTTTTAACCACATATGGGAGAGTGGATCCTTTCCACCTTCATGGCAAGAAGCGATGATTGTCCCCATTCCAAAACCAGGTAAAGATCATACAAACCCCAGCAACTACCGTCCGATAGCCTTGACCAGCTGTCTGTGTAAAACCATGGAGCGATTGGTCAACGCTAGGATGGTGTGGTACCTAGAAAAACAAAACCTCTTAAGTGATGTGCAATGTGGCTTCCGAAAGGGACACAGCACCACTGATCATTTGGTACGTTTTGAGACCTTCGTTCGAGAGGCCTTTGCGAGATCTGAACATGTACTAGCTATATTTTTTGATCTCGAGAAGGCTTACGACACGACCTGGAAACACGGTATTTTAGCTGATTTGCATGAAATGGGTTTTCGTGGACGTCTCCCTGTTTTTGTGGAAGGATTTCTAAGTAATCGATTTTTTACAGTACGGGTCGGTCCCAACCTATCAGAGTTCTGTCAACAAGAGATGGGTGTTCCTCAAGGAAGCATTCTATCACCCATGTTGTTCAACATCAAAATCAATAACATAGTAAAGGCAGTACTGAAAGGATCCGAGTCATCCTTGTTTGTTGATGACTTTGCACTTTGTGTGCGTGGTAAATCCCTACATAGAGTGGAAAGGCAGCTTCAATTATGTATCGACAAGGTGCAAAAATGGGTAACAGAGAACGGTTTCAAATTTTCCACCAGCAAAACTGTCTGTATGCATCTTTGCAAACAAAGGGGAGCCATGCCAGAACCCTCTCTGGTCCTGAATGGTAATCCTGTCAAGGTTGTTGAAGAATTTAAATTCCTAGGACTGACCTTTGATCGTCGACTAACATTCCTTAAACATATCCAGTATCTGAGAACATCATGTCTGAAAGCTCTGGATGTATTGAAAGTGGTTTCTCATACGGACTGGGGTGCTGACCGCACAGTCCTACTCAGACTTTACCGTGCTTTAATCCGATCCAAGTTGGACTATGGTTGTGTCGTCTATGGTGGAGCCGCAAAATCCAACCTAAGGCTATTAGACACAATACACCACCAGGGTATACGTCTTTGTCTGGGAGCTTTCAGGACGTCTCCAGTACAGTCCTTATATTTTGAGGCCAAAGAACCCTCTCTGAGGCTGCGACGCCTGAAACTCACCCTAAATTATGTGTTGAAACTGAAAGCTATGCCTACAAATCCAGCCTACCAATGCGTATTTCAACCACAATGCTCTGAATTTTTTGAAAGTCACCCAAATGATCGAGCACCTCTGTCTTCTCGGATTCAGTCACATCTGGCCGAATCAAAGATAAAACTCGATCATGTTAGTGAAAATCGATGGACAGAAACACCTCCATGGACATTGCCAGATCCAGTTGTTCGACTCGATCTGACAAGGTTAAAGAAGTCAGAGACAAATGATTTGATTTTTAAACAGTGTTTTAGCCAGTTCTGTACCGAGTTTCCTTCCCATCAACGAATATACACTGATGGGTCCAAAGCTGAAAGTAAAGTGGCATCAGCTTCTGTCACTGGTCCTAAACTCGATAGGGCCTTTTCGGCCCGTCTTCCGGATGACAGCTCTGTATTTTCTGCAGAGTTGAAAGCTTTACAGCTAGCTCTGAAACAGGTATATCAGTCAAAAAAGAAAGACTTCCTGATTCTGTCGGATTCCCTATCGGCTCTTACCGCCGTGAAGAGAACTCAGCTAGATCACCCACTGTTGGTCGAAATCCAAGAGCTACATGCATCTCTGATTGAAGAAGGCAAAAGGATTGTGTTTGCATGGGTGCCATCCCATGTTGGAATTAGAGGCAACTCTGCAGCTGATCAAGCTGCTAAAGAAGCCAGAGAAAGACTCATCACTGACAAACACACAAAGCATTCAGATTTCAGAACTCGCACCAACATGTACATAAAGTACCTATGGCAGAATGAATGGGACGAATGTGAAGAAAATAAACTTCATAAGATCGTCCCCCAGCTGTCGGACAGCCTACCCCAATGTCGCCTCAACAGGAAAGAAGAGACAGTTCTCTGTCGCTTACACATTGGGCACAGTCACATTACACATTCGTATCTGCTGAAAGGTGAAGATCCACCATACTGTTTTGGATGTGACGAACCATGGACATTAGAACATGTTCTCACAAAATGTGTAGACGTTCAAGAATTTCGAGACAAACACTACAATGCGGAAACACTGAAGGTTTTATTCCGGGATGTTCCCCCGGACAAGATTTTTAACTTTTTAAAAGAGATCAAGATTTTTTACAAGATTTAAAGTACCAGAAGTGAAAATTATTAATTTTTAGAACCTTCTTTTACAGTGATAGATTTGAATGTAAATAGTCTGAAACGTAGAACTTGCCATATGAAGGGAAAAGAAAATAACTGCATCGGTCTCGAATAGCAGCTAGCATCTGCTGAAGAGACATTAAACCCCAAAAACCAACCAACCAACCGCCCCAACTGGAGACCCTGTGGGGGCTCCTGGTGAGGTTCGCTTCACCACCCCAATTGAGGACCCTATGGGGTCTCCTGGTGAGGTTCGCTTCACCACCCCAACCCAGAAGCCCGTTCACAGGGCAACTCACAGGAAGGGGGCCGTCGAGGTAGTGGAGGTAGTGGACCTTACTCAATCCACACCACGAACACCTCCGGACAAGGGAAAAGTTACTCTGCCCCAAAGATCGCCTCGCACCCCAAAAATGGAGAAAAATCCCATCACACTATACAATCATTTTGGGAGTTTATCCGACGAAGAGGGTATGGAGGCAGAAACTTCTTAAAACTAAACAAACATAGCCAATTTTATTCAATGGAATTGTAGAGGGGTCCAAGCTAACTATGAAGAATTATGTCTACTTTTACACAAATTTCATCCTGTTGCTACAGCATTACAGGAAACAATGCTGAAACCAATCAAAGATTTTAATGTATCTGGATACAATGTTTTTAGAAACCATTCAGACAATAACACGTCTGGGGGAGTTGCTCTTTTGATTAAGAAAAGTGTACTTTGTAGTGAGATCAACCTATGTACAAACATTCAAGCCGTCGCAGCACGAGTGACATTAGATAAAACCATCACTCTCTGCAGTGTATATCTGTCACCATCAAAATGTTACACGAAGCACGATCTTGAAAATCTTATTGATCAGCTTCCAGCTCCCTTTGTTTTAATGGGAGATTTTAACGCTCATTCCCCTTTATGGGGCAGCAACTCTCTAAGTACGAGAGGACGAATTCTAGAAGATTTTTTAGACAATCGTAATCTATGCGTTTTAAACGATGGAGTACCAACATATCTCCATCCAGCAACAGGATGCAAGTCCATACTAGATCTAGTTATTTGCGACACCTCTCTTGTTCTAGACTTTGAATTTAAAGTCTATGATGACACATGTGGTAGCGATCATTTCCCTATCTTGATGTCTCAAATAGATGGATTGGAAGAAGCTTCCCCCCAGAGATGGAACCTGAACAAGGCAAACTGGCTGTCTTTTACTGCCGAATGTTCTGTCCAACTCACAGAAGACACTGTCTTTGATGGAAGTGACGACCCATCTTCTATTTTTACAAACACTCTACAAGACATTGCCACTGAGTACATCCCAAAAACATCTTCAAACAACCGCATTAAAGTGCCATGGTTTAATAAAGAATGCCAAGAAGCCCGATCTGAGCGAAAGAGAAGTCTACACAGGTTCTACAGATGCCCGACCCTTAGCAAGAAGTTGACTTTCTTCAGATTTCGCGCTAAGAGTCGCACTGTCATAAAACATTTTAAAAGAACATCCTGGAGGTCTTTTTGCTCAAACTTAAACTCTAAGGTATCATCAAGTAAAGTTTGGAATGCTATTCGTAAAATCAAAGGGAAAAAAGGATCTGCATCAATTAACCACCTTGTGGTAAATGGATCCCTTATAACCCAAAAGAATGAAGTAGCAAACGTTCTGGCTTCAACAATGGAAAAAAACTCATCAACAGAAAATTACTGCACAGATTTTCAAAAAATCAAAGCCACCCAAGAACGTAAACCCATAAACTTCTCATCTCAGAATGAGGAGAACTACAACAAGTTGTTCAGTATAACTGAACTCAAACAAGCCTTACAAAAATGCAACAACTCAGCAACGGGGCTGGACGGAATACATTATCAGTTCCTCACACACCTACCAGAAAGTTGTCTTCTGGTCTTGCTGAAGGTTTTTAACCACATATGGGAGAGTGGATCCTTTCCACCTTCATGGCAAGAAGCGATGATTGTCCCCATTCCAAAACCAGGCAAAGATCATACAAACCCCAGCAACTACCGTCCGATAGCCTTGACCAGCTGTCTGTGTAAAACCATGGAGAGATTGGTCAACGCTAGGATGGTGTGGTACCTAGAAAAACAAAACCTCTTAAGTGATGTGCAATGTGGCTTCCGAAAGGGACACAGCACCACTGATCATTTGGTACGTTTTGAGACCTTCGTTCGAGAGGCCTTTGCGAGATCTGAACATGTACTAGCTATATTTTTTGATCTCGAGAAGGCTTACGACACGACCTGGAAACACGGTATTTTAGCTGATTTGCATGAAATGGGTTTTCGTGGACGTCTCCCTGTTTTTGTGGAAGGATTTCTAAGTAATCGATTTTTTACAGTACGGGTCGGTCCCAACCTATCAGAGTTCTGTCAACAAGAGATGGGTGTTCCTCAAGGAAGCATTCTATCACCCATGTTGTTCAACATCAAAATCAATAACATAGTAAAGGCAGTACTGAAAGGATCCGAGTCATCCTTGTTTGTTGATGACTTTGCACTTTGTGTGCGTGGCAAATCCCTACATAGAGTGGAAAGGCAGCTTCAATTATGTATAGACAAGGTGTAAAAATGGGTAACAGAGAACGGTTTCAAATTTTCCACCAGCAAAACTGTCTGTATGCATCTTTGCAAACAAAGGGGAGCCATGCCAGAACCCTCTCTGGTCCTGAATGGTAATCCTGTCAAGGTTGTTGAAGAATTTAAATTCCTAGGACTGACCTTTGACCGTCGACTAACATTCCTTAAACATATCCAGTATCTGAGAACATCATGTCTGAAAGCTCTGGATGTATTGAAAGTGGTTTCTCATACGGACTGGGGTGCTGTCCGCACAGTCCTACTCAGACTTTACCGTGCTTTAATCCGATCCAAGTTGGACTATGGTTGTGTCGTCTATGGTGGAGCCGCAAAATCCAACCTAAGGCTATTAGACACAATACACCACCAGGGTATACGTCTTTGTCTGGGAGCTTTCAGGACGTCTCCAGTACAGTCCTTATATTTTGAGGCCAAAGAGCCCTCTCTGAGGCTGCGACGCCTGAAACTCACCCTAAATTATGTGTTGAAACTGAAAGCTATGCCTACAAATCCAGCCTACCAATGCGTATTTCAACCACAATGCTCTGAATTTTTTGAAAGTCACCCAAATGATCGAGCACCTCTGTCTTCTCGGATTCAGTCACATCTGGCCGAATCAAAGATAAAACTCGATCATGTTAGTGAAAATCGATGGACAGAAACACCTCCATGGACATTGCCAGATCCAGTTGTTCGACTCGATCTGACAAGGTTAAAGAAGTCAGAGACAAATGATTTGATTTTTAAACAGTGTTTTAGCCAGTTCTGTACCGAGTTTCCTTCCCATCAACGAATATACACTGATGGGTCCAAAGCTGAAAGTAAAGTGGCATCAGCTTCTGTCACTGGTCCTAAACTCGATAGGGCCTTTTCGGCCCGTCTTCCGGATGACAGCTCTGTATTTTCTGCAGAGTTGAAAGCTTTACAGCTAGCTCTGAAACAGGTATATCAGTCAAAAAAGAAAGACTTCCTGATTCTGTCGGATTCCCTATCGGCTCTTACCGCCGTGAAGAGAACTCAGCTAGATCACCCACTGTTGGTCGAAATCCAAGAGCTACATGCATCTCTGATTGAAGAAGGCAAAAGGATTGTGTTTGCATGGGTGCCATCCCATGTTGGAATTAGAGGCAACTCTGCAGCTGATCAAGCTGCTAAAGAAGCCAGAGAAAGACTCATCACTGACAAACACACAAAGCATTCAGATTTCAGAACTCGCACCAACATGTACATAAAGTACCTATGGCAGAGTGAATGGGACGAATGTGAAGAAAATAAACTTCATAAGATCGTTCCCCAGCTGTCGGACAGCCTACCCCAATGTCGCCTCAACAGGAAAGAAGAGACAGTTCTCTGTCGCTTACACATTGGGCACAGTCACATTACACATTCGTATCTGCTGAAAGGTGAAGATCCACCATACTGTTTTGGATGTGACGAACCATGGACATTAGAACATGTTCTCACAAAATGTGTAGACGTTCAAGAATTTCGAGACAAACACTACAATGCGGAAACACTGAAGGTTTTATTCCGGGATGTTCCCCCGGACAAGATTTTTAACTTTTTAAAAGAGATCAAGATTTTTTACAAGATTTAAAGTACCAGAAGTGAAAATTATTAATTTTTAGAACCTTCTTTTACAGTGATAGATTTGAATGTAAATAGTCTGAAACGTAGAACTTGCCATATGAAGGGAAAAGAAAATAACTGCATCGGTCTCGAATAGCAGCTAGCATCTGCTGAAGAGACATTAAACCCCAAAAACCAACCAACCAACCAACCCCCAGCTGTCGGACAGCTACCCCAATGTCGCCTCAACAGGAAAGAAGAGACAGTTCTCTGTCGCTTACACATTGGGCACAGTCACATTACACATTCGTATCTGCTGAAAGGTGAAGATCCACCATACTGTTTTGGATGTGACGAACCATGGACATTAGAACATGTTCTCACAAAATGTGTAGACGTTCAAGAATTTCGAGACAAACACTACAATGCGGAAACACTAAAGGTTTTATTCCGGGATGTTCCCCCGGACAAGATTTTTAACTTTTTAAAAGAGATCAAGATTTTTTACAAGATTTAAAGTACCAGAAGTGAAAATTATTAATTTTTAGAACCTTCTTTTACAGTGATAGATTTGAATGTAAATAGTCTGAAACGTAGAACTTGCCATATGAAGGGAAAAGAAAATAACTGCATCGGTCTCGAATAGCAGCTAGCATCTGCTGAAGAGACATTAAACCCCAAAAACCAACCACTGTCTTTGATGGAAGTGACGACCCATCATCTATTTTTACAAACACTCTACAAGACATTGCCACTGAGTACATCCCAAAAACATCTTCAAACAACCGCATTAAAGTGCCATGGTTTAATAAAGAATGCCAAGAAGCCCGATCTGAGCGAAAGAGAAGTCTACACAGGTTCTACAGATGCCCGACCCTTAGCAAGAAGTTGACTTTCTTCAGATTTCGCGCTAAGAGTCGCACTGTCATAAAACATTCTAAAAGAACATCCTGGAGGTCTTTTTGCTCAAACTTAAACTCTAAGGTATCATCAAGTAAAGTTTGGAATGCTATTCGTAAAATCAAAGGGAAAAAAGGATCTGCATCAATTAACCACCTTGTGGTAAATGGATCCCTTATAACCCAAAAGAATGAAGTAGCAAACGTTCTGGCTTCAACAATGGAAAAAAACTCATCAACAGAAAATTACTGCACAGATTTTCAAAAAATCAAAGCCACCCAAGAACGTAAACCCATAAACTTCTCATCTCAGAATGAGGAGAACTACAACAAGTTGTTCAGTATAACTGAACTCAAACAAGCCTTACAAAAATGCAACAACTCAGCAACGGGGCTGGACGGAATACATTATCAGTTCCTCACACACCTACCAGAAAGTTGTCTTCTGGTCTTGCTGAAGGTTTTTAACCACATATGGGAGAGTGGATCCTTTCCACCTTCATGGCAAGAAGCGATGATTGTCCCCATTCCAAAACCAGGTAAAGATCATACAAACCCCAGCAACTACCGTCCGATAGCCTTGACCAGCTGTCTGTGTAAAACCATGGAGAGATTGGTCAACGCTAGGATGGTGTGGTACCTAGAAAAACAAAACCTCTTAAGTGATGTGCAATGTGGCTTCCGAAAGGGACACAGCACCACTGATCATTTGGTACGTTTTGAGACCTTCGTTCGAGAGGCCTTTGCGAGATCTGAACATGTACTAGCTATATTTTTTGACCTCGAGAAGGCTTACGACACGACCTGGAAACACGGTATTTTAGCTGATTTGCATGAAATGGGTTTTCGTGGACGTCTCCCTGTTTTTGTGGAAGGATTTCTAAGTAATCGATTTTTTACAGTACGGGTCGGTCCCAACCTATCAGAGTTCTGTCAACAAGAGATGGGTGTTCCTCAAGGAAGCATTCTATCACCCATGTTGTTCAACATCAAAATCAATAACATAGTAAAGGCAGTACTGAAAGGATCCGAGTCATCCTTGTTTGTTGATGACTTTGCACTTTGTGTGCGTGGCAAATCCCTACATAGAGTGGAAAGGCAGCTTCAATTATGTATAGACAAGGTGTAAAAATGGGTAACAGAGAACGGTTTCAAATTTTCCACCAGCAAAACTGTCTGTATGCATCTTTGCAAACAAAGGGGAGCCATGCCAGAACCCTCTCTGGTCCTGAATGGTAATCCTGTCAAGGTTGTTGAAGAATTTAAATTCCTAGGACTGACCTTTGACCGTCGACTAACATTCCTTAAACATATCCAGTATCTGAGAACATCATGTCTGAAAGCTCTGGATGTATTGAAAGTGGTTTCTCATACGGACTGGGGTGCTGACCGCACAGTCCTACTCAGACTTTACCGTGCTTTAATCCGATCCAAGTTGGACTATGGTTGTGTCGTCTATGGTGGAGCCGCAAAATCCAACCTAAGGCTATTAGACACAATACACCACCAGGGTATACGTCTTTGTCTGGGAGCTTTCAGGACGTCTCCAGTACAGTCCTTATATTTTGAGGCCAAAGAACCCTCTCTGAGGCTGCGACGCCTGAAACTCACCCTAAATTATGTGTTGAAACTGAAAGCTATGCCTACAAATCCAGCCTACCAATGCGTATTTCAACCACAATGCTCTGAATTTTTTGAAAGTCACCCAAATGATCGAGCACCTCTGTCTTCTCGGATTCAGTCACATCTGGCCGAATCAAAGATAAAACTCGATCATGTTAGTGAAAATCGATGGACAGAAACACCTCCATGGACATTGCCAGATCCAGTTGTTCGACTCGATCTGACAAGGTTAAAGAAGTCAGAGACAAATGATTTGATTTTTAAACAGTGTTTTAGCCAGTTCTGTACCGAGTTTCCTTCCCATCAACGAATATACACTGATGGGTCCAAAGCTGAAAGTAAAGTGGCATCAGCTTCTGTCACAGGTCCTATACTCGATAGGGCCTTTTCGGCCCGTCTTCCGGATGACAGTTCTGTATTTTCTGCAGAGTTGAAAGCTTTACAGCTAGCTCTGAAACAGGTATATCAGTCAAAAAAGAAAGACTTCCTGATTCTGTCGGATTCCCTATCGGCTCTTACCGCCGTGAAGAGAACTCAGCTAGATCACCCACTGTTGGTCGAAATCCAAGAGCTACATGCATCTCTGATTGAAGAAGGCAAAAGGATTGTGTTTGCATGGGTGCCATCCCATGTTGGAATTAGAGGCAACTCTGCAGCTGATCAAGCTGCTAAAGAAGCCAGAGAAAGACTCATCACTGACAAACACACAAAGCATTCAGATTTCAGAACTCGCACCAACATGTACATAAAGTACCTATGGCAGAGTGAATGGGACGAATGTGAAGAAAATAAACTTCATAAGATCGTCCCCCAGCTGTCGGACAGCCTACCCCAATGTCGCCTCAACAGGAAAGAAGAGACAGTTCTCTGTCGCTTACACATTGGGCACAGTCACATTACACATTCGTATCTGCTGAAAGGTGAAGATCCACCATACTGTTTTGGATGTGACGAACCATGGACATTAGAACATGTTCTCACAAAATGTGTAGACGTTCAAGAATTTCGAGACAAACACTACAATGCGGAAACACTGAAGGTTTTATTCCGGGATGTTCCCCCGGACAAGATTTTTAACTTTTTAAAAGAGATCAAGATTTTTTACAAGATTTAAAGTACCAGAAGTGAAAATTATTAATTTTTAGAACCTTCTTTTACAGTGATAGATTTGAATGTAAATAGTCTGAAACGTAGAACTTGCCATATGAAGGGAAAAGAAAATAACTGCATCGGTCTCGAATAGCAGCTAGCATCTGCTGAAGAGACATTAAACCCCAAAAACCAAACATATCCAGTATCTGAGAACAGCATGTCTGAAAGCTCTGGATGTATTGAAAGTGGTTTCTCATACGGACTGGGGTGCTGACCGCACAGTCCTACTCAGACTTTACCGTGCTTTAATCCGATCCAAGTTGGACTATGGTTGTGTCGTCTATGGTGGAGCCGCAAAATCCAACCTAAGGCTATTAGACACAATACACCACCAGGGTATACGTCTTTGTCTGGGAGCTTTCAGGACGTCTCCAAAGCCTTACAAAAATGCAACAACTCAGCAACGGGGCTGGACGGAATACATTATCAGTTCCTCACACACCTACCAGAAAGTTGTCTTCTGGTCTTGCTGAAGGTTTTTAACCACATATGGGAGAGTGGATCCTTTCCACCTTCATGGCAAGAAGCGATGATTGTCCCCATTCCAAAACCAGGTAAAGATCATACAAACCCCAGCAACTACCGTCCGATAGCCTTGACCAGCTGTCTGTGTAAAACCATGGAGAGATTGGTCAACGCTAGGATGGTGTGGTACCTAGAAAAACAAAACCTCTTAAGTGATGTGCAATGTGGCTTCCGAAAGGGACACAGCACCACTGATCATTTGGTACGTTTTGAGACCTTCGTTCGAGAGGCCTTTGCGAGATCTGAACATGTACTAGCTATATTTTTTGACCTCGAGAAGGCTTACGACACGACCTGGAAACACGGTATTTTAGCTGATTTGCATGAAATGGGTTTTCGTGGACGTCTCCCTGTTTTTGTGGAAGGATTTCTAAGTAATCGATTGTTTACAGTACGGGTTGGTCCCAACCTATCAGAGTTCTGTCAACAAGAGATGGGTGTTCCTCAAGGAAGCATTCTATCACCCATGTTGTTCAACATCAAAATCAATAACATAGTAAAGGCAGTACTGAAAGGATCCGAGTCATCCTTGTTTGTTGATGACTTTGCACTTTGTGTGCGTGGCAAATCCCTACATAGAGTGGAAAGGCAGCTTCAATTATGTATAGACAAGGTGCAAAAATGGGTAACGGAGAACGGTTTCAAATTTTCCACCAGCAAAACTGTCTGTATGCATCTTTGCAAACAAAGGGGAGCCATGCCAGAACCCTCTCTGGTCCTGAATGGTAATCCTGTCAAGGTTGTTGAAGAATTTAAATTCCTAGGACTGACCTTTGACCGTCGATTAACATTCCTTAAACATATCCAGTATCTAAGAACATCATGTCTGAAAGCTCTGGATGTATTGAAAGTGGTTTCTCATACGGACTGGGGTGCTGACCGCACAGTCCTACTCAGACTTTACCGTGCTTTAATCCGATCTAAGTTGGACTATGGTTGTGTCGTCTATGGTGGAGCCGCAAAATCCAACCTAAGGCTATTAGACACAATACACCACCAGGGTATACGTCTTTGTCTGGGAGCTTTCAGGACGTCTCCAGTACAGTCCTTATATTTTGAGGCCAAAGAACCCTCTCTGAGGCTGCGACGCCTGAAACTCACCCTAAATTATGTGTTGAAACTGAAAGCTATGCCTACAAATCCAGCCTACCAATGCGTATTTCAACCACAATGCTCTGAATTTTTTGAAAGTCACCCAAATGATCGAGCACCTCTGTCTTCTCGGATTCAGTCACATCTGGCCGAATCAAAGATAAAACTCGATCATGTTAGTGAAAATCGATGGACAGAAACACCACCATGGACATTGCCAGATCCAGTTGTTCGACTCGATCTGACAAGGTTAAAGAAGTCAGAGACAAATGATTTGATTTTTAAACAGTGTTTTAGCCAGTTCTGTACCGAGTTTCCTTCCCATCAACGAATATACACTGATGGGTCCAAAGCTGAAAGTAAAGTGGCATCAGCTTCTGTCACAGGTCCTAATCTCGATAGGGCCTTTTCGGCCCGTCTTCCGGATGACAGTTCTGTATTTTCTGCAGAGTTGAAAGCTTTACATCTAGCTCTGAAACAGGTATATCAGTCAAAAAAGAAAGACTTCCTGATTCTGTCGGATTCCCTATCGGCTCTTACCGCCGTGAAGAGAATTCAGCTAGATCACCCACTGTTGGTCGAAATCCAAGAGCTACATGCATCTCTGATTGAAGAAGGCAAAAGGATTGTGTTTGCATGGGTGCCATCCCATGTTGGAATTAGAGGCAACTCTGCAGCTGATCAAGCTGCTAAAGAAGCCAGAGAAAGACTCATCACTGACAAACACACAAAGCATTCAGATTTCAGAACTCGCACCAACATGTACATAAAGTACCTATGGCAGAGTGAATGGGACGAATGTGAAGAAAATAAACTTCATAAGATCGTTCCCCAGCTGTCGGACAGCCTACCCCAATGTCGCCTCAACAGGAAAGAAGAGACAGTTCTCTGTCGCTTACACATTGGGCACAGTCACATTACACATTCGTATCTGCTGAAAGGTGAAGATCCACCATACTGTTTTGGATGTGACGAACCATGGACATTAGAACATGTTCTCACAAAATGTGTAGACGTTCAAGAATTTCGAGACAAACACTACAATGCGGAAACACTGAAGGTTTTATTCCGGGATGTTCCCCCGGACAAGATTTTTAACTTTTTAAAAGAGATCAAGATTTTTTACAAGATTTAAAGTACCAGAAGTGAAAATTATTAATTTTTAGAACCTTCTTTTACAGTGATAGATTTGAATGTAAATAGTCTGAAACGTAGAAGTTGCCATATGAAGGGAAAAGAAAATAACTGTATCGGTCTCGAATAGCAGCTAGCATCTGCTGAAGAGACATTAAACCCCAAAAACCAACCAACCAATCAGGACGTCTCCAGTACAGTCCTTATATTTTGAGGCCAAAGAACCCTCTCTGAGGCTGCGACGCCTGAAACTCACCCTAAATTATGTGTTGAAACTGAAAGCTATGCCTACAAATCCAGCCTACCAATGCGTATTTCAACCACAATGCTCTGAATTTTTTGAAAGTCACCCAAATGATCGAGCACCTCTGTCTTCTCGGATTCAGTCACATCTGGCCGAATCAAAGATAAAACTCGATCATGTTAGTGAAAATCGATGGACAGAAACACCACCATGGACATTGCCAGATCCAGTTGTTCGACTCGATCTGACAAGGTTAAAGAAGTCAGAGACAAATGATTTGATTTTTAAACAGTGTTTTAGCCAGTTCTGTACCGAGTTTCCTTCCCATCAACGAATATACACTGATGGGTCCAAAGCTGAAAGTAAAGTGGCATCAGCTTCTGTCACAGGTCCTAAACTCGATAGGGCCTTTTCGGCCCGTCTTCCGGATGACAGTTCTGTATTTTCTGCAGAGTTGAAAGCTTTACATCTAGCTCTGAAACAGGTATATCAGTCAAAAAAGAAAGACTTCCTGATTCTGTCGGATTCCCTATCGGCTCTTACCGCCGTGAAGAGAATTCAGCTAGATCACCCACTGTTGGTCGAAATCCAAGAGCTACATGCATCTCTGATTGAAGAAGGCAAAAGGATTGTGTTTGCATGGGTGCCATCCCATGTTGGAATTAGAGGCAACTCTGCAGCTGATCAAGCTGCTAAAGAAGCCAGAGAAAGACTCATCACTGACAAACACACAAAGCATTCAGATTTCAGAACTCGCACCAACATGTACATAAAGTACCTATGGCAGAGTGAATGGGACGAATGTGAAGAAAATAAACTTCATAAGATCGTTCCCCAGCTGTCGGACAGCCTACCCCAATGTCGCCTCAACAGGAAAGAAGAGACAGTTCTCTGTCGCTTACACATTGGGCACAGTCACATTACACATTCGTATCTGCTGAAAGGTGAAGATCCACCATACTGTTTTGGATGTGACGAACCATGGACATTAGAACATGTTCTCACAAAATGTGTAGACGTTCAAGAATTTCGAGACAAACACTACAATGCGGAAACACTGAAGGTTTTATTCCGGGATGTTCCCCCGGACAAGATTTTTAACTTTTTAAAAGAGATCAAGATTTTTTACAAGATTTAAAGTACCAGAAGTGAAAATTATTAATTTTTAGAACCTTCTTTTACAGTGATAGATTTGAATGTAAATAGTCTGAAACGTAGAAGTTGCCATATGAAGGGAAAAGAAAATAACTGTATCGGTCTCGAATAGCAGCTAGCATCTGCTGAAGAGACATTAAACCCCAAAAACCAACCAACCAATCAGGACGTCTCCAGTACAGTCCTTATATTTTGAGGCCAAAGAACCCTCTCTGAGGCTGCGACGCCTGAAACTCACCCTAAATTATGTGTTGAAACTGAAAGCTATGCCTACAAATCCAGCCTACCAATGCGTATTTCAACCACAATGCTCTGAATTTTTTGAAAGTCACCCAAATGATCGAGCACCTCTGTCTTCTCGGATTCAGTCACATCTGGCCGAATCAAAGATAAAACTCGATCATGTTAGTGAAAATCGATGGACAGAAACACCACCATGGACATTGCCAGATCCAGTTGTTCGACTCGATCTGACAAGGTTAAAGAAGTCAGAGACAAATGATTTGATTTTTAAACAGTGTTTTAGCCAGTTCTGTACCGAGTTTCCTTCCCATCAACGAATATACACTGATGGGTCCAAAGCTGAAAGTAAAGTGGCATCAGCTTCTGTCACAGGTCCTAAACTCGATAGGGCCTTTTCGGCCCGTCTTCCGGATGACAGTTCTGTATTTTCTGCAGAGTTGAAAGCTTTACAGCTAGCTCTGAAACAGGTATATCAGTCAAAAAAGAAAGACTTCCTGATTCTGTCGGATTCCCTATCGGCTCTTACCGCCGTGAAGAGAACTCAGCTAGATCACCCACTGTTGGTCGAAATCCAAGAGCTACATGCATCTCTGATTGAAGAAGGCAAAAGGATTGTGTTTGCATGGGTGCCATCCCATGTTGGAATTAGAGGCAACTCTGCAGCTGATCAAGCTGCTGAAGAAGCCAGAGAAAGACTCATCACTGACAAACACACAAAGCATTCAGATTTCAGAACTCGCACCAACATGTACATAAAGTACCTATGGCAGAGTGAATGGGACGAATGTGAAGAAAATAAACTTCATAAGATCGTCCCCCAGCTGTCGGACAGCCTACCCCAATGTCGCCTCAACAGGAAAGAAGAGACAGTTCTCTGTCGCTTACACATTGGGCACAGTCACATTACACATTCGTATCTGCTGAAAGGTGAAGATCCACCATACTGTTTTGGATGTGACGAACCATGGACATTAGAACATGTTCTCACAAAATGTGTAGACGTTCAAGAATTTCGAGACAAACACTACAATGCGGAAACACTGAAGGTTTTATTCCGGGATGTTCCCCCGGACAAGATTTTTAACTTTTTAAAAGAGATCAAGATTTTTTACAAGATTTAAAGTACCAGAAGTGAAAATTATTAATTTTTAGAACCTTCTTTTACAGTGATAGATTTGAATGTAAATAGTCTGAAACGTAGAACTTGCCATATGAAGGGAAAAGAAAATAACTGCATCGGTCTCGAATAGCAGCTAGCATCTGCTGAAGAGACATTAAACCCCAAAAACCAACCAACCAACCTCGAAGGCCTGGCGCTCACCTATGTAACGCAAGCAGGACGGACGACGCACTGCAGATTATTGAGGTAATTCACCCCCCCCCCCCCACCCCGCTACACGTTGCGTAAAAAGAAAACAGGCCAAGTACTCGTCATGTCTGTGGTGCTGTATTAACATAGCCTGTGGTATACCGGCACGGTTGGCCTAGTGTTAAGGCGTCCGCCCCGTGATCGGGAGGTCGTGGGTTCGAACCCCGGCCGGGTCTTACCTAAGACTTTAAAATTGGCAATCTAGTGGCTGCTCCGCCTGGCGTCTGGCGTTATGGGGTTAGTGCTAGGACTGGTTGGTCCGGTGTCAGAATAATGTGACTGGGTGAGACATGAAGCCTCTGCTGCGACTTCTGTCTTGTGTGTGGCGCACGTTATATGTCAAAGCAGCACCGCCCTGATATGGCCCTTCGTGGTCGGCTGGGCGTTAAGCAAACAAACAAACAAACAAACTTTTGATCGGGCGCTGGATGATTGTTGCTGCAGCGTGCAACTGCCACATCCCAAGGTCTTTCGACATGATGCAGGTGTCCGTGATCTCACGGTGGTACACCTGCCTGATATCATCCTCATAGTTATCCCCTGTCATGGCGTATAGCTCCAGGACATCAAGGCCAGATGGATTGTCACCACGAAAAAGAGTTGTGTCAGTGTAACTGTCGCAATTGACAGTCATTTCAACAGTAATTCTGCACCTCAGTTATACGTGCCTTTCTTCCGTGCCAAAGGTGGCCTTGCTCAAGGAGCGAGGCAGACAATTTCCATCGCCCTTCATCTTCACTGGCACAAAATGGGCCTCTGAGGCGGGAACCTGTCCCTGCAGCGCGGAATCAACCTCTGCTTTTGATGCAGTCGGTAGAAATCCATGCAGCAGGGAGCACCCAGCAACACACAAAAACTCCCTGTACGTATCGACAATCAGTAGACGCTGACTATGGTCAGCATAGCGAAGCTGTTCAAGAATCTCGCCATAAATCTCCTGAGAAGGTACTGCAACAGGGCTCCTGCCTTGCTAGAATTGCAAACAAGAAAAAGAACCGATAAGAACCTAAACAGGCCTACAAACAGCAAGAGTATATATATTACAAACCCCAAAGCCAGAAATAAAGATAACACCACAGCATTTCTTGCTTTACAAATTTACAAAGAAGTCTGGTTGACAACACCGGTTGAAATTGATCAACACAAATCAGTACTCCTTGCCTAAAAATTGACCTTGAAATACCCCTGTGTACCTTTTATTTACTTCCTGAGGTTAACCATTTCAAATGTTCAACGGCTATATACAACATGCCTGGGAAACTAAGCAAAACAGCATGTGACAGCACGCGTGAACGAACTTTGTTTGATATCTATGACAAATACCCAACTTTTAGTGAAAGTTGAGGCAGCGATACTTGCCCTTCTTCTTACATGTGATGAGATCAACACCATCCTACTACCGGCACGGTTGGCCTAGTGGTAAGGCCTCCGCCCCGTGATCGGGAGGTCGTGGGTTCGAACCCCGGCCGGGTCATACCTAAGACTTTAAAATTGGCAATCTAGTGGCTGCTCCGCCTGGCGTCTGGCATTATGGGATTAGTGCTAGGACTGGTTGGTCCGGTGTCAGAATAATGTGACTGGGTGAGACATGAAGCCTCTGCTGCGACTTCTGTCTTGTGTGTGGCGCACGTTAAATGTCAAAGCAGCACCGCCCTGATATGGCCCTTCGTGGTCGGCTGGGCGTTAAGCAAACAAACAAACAAACAAACAAACACCATCCTAAAACTTGGTCACAAACAACAAGTTGACAGACTGGGTGCTGCTGGTGCAGTGGGAATTTTTCGACCAAACAACCAGAGGGAAGAGAAACATGCCTGTGCCATGGAACAGACAATTAATTCAGCAGCCAATAATATGAAAGTGACAGCCAACATGCGCAATAGCCCGATGAGACAGCTTTTCCACTTGAGCTTCACTTCAAGCAAAACTGAATTCCTACCTTTATACCTGGAAAGTAAACTGGCTCTGCTCTATGACTGTCGTTTAGGTTTGGCCCCAACACAAACCAAACAAGAAACTGCACTGCACTGATGCAAGCCTTGCCTGAAAAACTCCATTCAAAGAAAAGAACAAATACAACTTACCCATGCCTCCTTCCCAGCATCATTTCCAACACTCCCAGAGTCTTGAGGCCAGCTCGGAACCTGAGGGATATAAGACATAAGTGTGAAAAAAACATAGAAGTCATAATGCTGAATGCAAATACTCCCTCTTTCAGGCTATTGTTCAACCTTGGTGTAGATCAACAACCATATGCAATGGAAAAAAGTCAACATTTACAAACAAAATGGGAGTAAAATACATACTGTCGAATGGGAGGCTGAAACTGAGCTCCCAGGTGCTGGCAAAGGGCTGAGCACAGAGACTCCCTCTTGTTGTAGAAAGCGAGTTGGCCCGCTCCTGCCATCTCAAAGAGCTGAGAGTGCTTCTCGGCAGCCTCATCAAACTGCTCAGGTGAAGCAGCATCTCTCAACTGGAAGAGGGAGGAACACAAACATAGAACATTTAAACCCTTTATATAAAAAAAACACCCACCAATGCCAAATGTAATATTTAAACCGAGTTAGTGGTTTGCATGGGGATGGTGTGAAAGGGTAGTGTAACTTGCATCAACATCAAAATCATTCCCTATCCTATCCCCGACGCCCCTCCAAAACCTAAGAATAATCCCTTCTGTTTTATAAGATAATGTTAATGAATTACCTTTAAGGTATGTTGCCCTGACCCAATCCTGGAAGTGGATAGGCAGGTCCTCCACGGTGAAGCAGACATCAGCCTCTGGATCAACCAAAAGCTTGTACACTTCCGGGTGAAAGAACTGTGGAAGCTGTGCACCCCACACCATGGCATACGCCACCACCTGTCCGACCCCCCGCGGGTTAGGGGGAAGAATTTACCCGATGCTCCCCAGCATGTCGTAAGAGGCGACTAACGGATTCTGTTTCTCCTTTTACCCTTGTTAAGTGTTTCTTGTATAGAATATAGTCAATGTTTGTAAATATTTTAGTCAAGCAGTATGTAAGTGTAGCCAAGTGGCGTACCCAGTCTTTTTGTGTAATTATCTCCTGCCCGATCCAGTTGCCTCCCCTGTCTATTATCTTCCCCTGACCCAAGTTGTGTCTCCCGCTAGGATTATTGTGTGTTTACTATCGTAGGGTAGACTCTTGACCGGATTCCTTTCTAACCTCTTGTCTCAGATTTAGGTGGTCGTTATGTAATGTGCTGCCAGCCTGTCTGGGTATCGTTGGACTCGGCGTTGTGTCAAGTGAGTGTCATTTCTTTTGACAGGGTACATCATAGAAGATGCCAGGTGGCTTGGAGGTTTTAGTCTCTTACCCCCCCCCCTTCTTTGTAACTGCTTGTAATCTAATGAGCCTTATCCGGTGTGCGTAATATTTCCGGTGCGTGACACCGACACAGCTCTCTGCCTCTTTAACGATCCCTTTCATTTGGCAGGCAATCTTAAGACGACACCCCCCGTTGTCTGACACCGGGTAGCCTTCCTATTGGCTTATCGCCACAGGGAATCGGAAGTGACCAGCCTTTAAAAGACTGAGCATTTAGGCTAGAGGAGAGAACGCGATTAGTTTCATGGAGCGAGCTGTGGTGCTCCTTTGTTGACGTGAACGGTCGAAGCGCTGCCCAAATTTGTCGCGAAGTTTGTAAGCCGTCGATCGCGACTTGTGGTGTTAACTTCCGATACCTGTGCTCTTGTGTTTACTGTTTCAAGTGTGCTCACTGAGGAGAATCTACACTGCTTTCTGGTGTCTGCTTTCTGGTGTACGTTAATTAAAAGTCACGTTATCGCAACCTCTGTCTTGGCGTCTCATTTATGCTTCCTGGCCTATTTCCCCCCCTTCCACTCCACCCTATCACACAGGAGTAATGGAAGTAGTGAAGCAAACCAAACTGAACATTGAGAGTGCGAAACGGGCATATGACATCCCACGAGGTGCACGGAATGCCCAAGAGCCCTTATTCAACAAGGAGGCAGCACCCCATTACTACTGCAAGCAAGGGAATACAGGTTTAGACAGCGAGGTACTTTAGTGAATCCTTGGCCGAACTGCCTTTTCCTTATTGCCAAAAGCAGTCACAGAAGATGTTTCTTGAAACTGTACTTGAATCAAAAACCAAACTAAACGCACTGTTTTCCAGCGGTATTATGATGCAAATGAAAACAGCGATTGTCAAGACAGGTGCTCATCAGAGAAATGAAAGCTACGAATATTGCGATTCACCAACCCCAACAACTATAAATGCAACGTTTGCTGTGATTCCAAGTACGGAAACATCCCATAGCATGTGTACCAGGTGCACATTCAACGCAAAGACGAAGCTTGCAAATAACAGAAAATTGACAAGAGGGTTGCCAACGAGAATGATGATGTCCAAGTTTTCACCATGTATCTGCATGTCGACTTGTTGGCCCCGCGTATCTAAGCAAATGACAAATACGTCAAGACCAAGCTGTGCTGCCGCTACTTCACATTGTACAACTTGAGTGACACAGAGGTTGCTTGCTACTTTTGGGATGAGTCAAAAAGAGAAGTCAAAGCAACAGTTGGCGAAACAACCAAGGCAATCATTATCTACAATGACGGCTGTGGGTACCAGAACCGCAGTGTGATAGTCTTTGGAAACGCCCATCTTTACTTCGCAGTCAGTCAAGGAAAAGTCGTTTTCCAAACGTTTCCTGAGAAAGGTCATACCTGGATGAAAGTGGACTTTGTACACCCAGCTATCAAAAACAAACTAAGGAGAAGGTAGATATTCTGGCCAGCCCAATACGTCAAAGTCATCACCTCTACAAGAAAAAGGCAACCTTACAAAGTTGTCCAGGTGGACCACACATTCTTCAAGGACTTTCTTGATCTCAGATACTTCTGGGGATCCACAATTGGTGGATATTCGCAGTCAGAAGTACCTGCCTGACGGTACTTGTCGCTACAAGCTAATCTTTTCTGAGAAGTGGCCGTCTTTTTCACAAAGAAGAAGGAGAGCACATGGTGAGCCCGGTATCACCCCCCCCCCAACTCTACAGAGTACGGCTGATCATTAAAGACACAAAGTGACAGCACCTTCAGCATGTCAAGGAGGTTTTTGCAGTAGATTACTACCACTATTATGATGGTCTACCCCATGGTCGTTCAGCTCTGCATTCTCACGAGTGGTCATCCTGCATAACTACTAGCTGTTCAAGGACATTTAGATGACAGTTGCACTCAAATCAAGATATCTCATTGTTCTTAAGGAAAATCCTGTTTTCTGTGAATACAGAAAGGCTCTTATATTGATGTTTACGCATCCATGTAAGCAAAGAATGTTATGCACTTATCACCTTCAGTTTACACTTGTTTTTGTGTGTTAATTGAACAGGTTACAAGGAGACTGTGAGAATCTTTTACACAAGAATGAGTATACATTGGTTTGTACAATCATAAAACAAATGACAATTGTGACAAAAGAACGACAGTGTGTTTACTGCGTTCTTTAAACATTGATTTTGTCTTTTGTTATGCTTTGGCTATGTTACAAAACCTTGTAAGTCTTCACGTTTGGTCGGGTTTTAAAAACGAAAAACTCGTATCTTGCAATTTTGTTGAATATCGTGCGTTTTAATTGTGAACAACACTATTTGATTACACTCATTACTTTCTTTGTGTTTGTAGATCATGTGCAGAAAAAAATGGCTTATTTCGATGACAAGTTATTTTTTAAAGACGTTTTTTGTGTTATTCTCGAAACGCTAAAAATCGATTTACGAGGTTTCAATTGGACAAGGACGAGATATGGATCTAAAAACCAATTTCATCCCACCAAATTTCACGAATAGACCTTTATAAGAGCAGTCTTGCCTTTTCGGGTGCATCATTTTGGAACAAACTGTTATCATCTTCAAACGGGGTTCTTGGACCCCTCAGCGGATAATTATTTAAGGGGTCACCAAAAATTCATATTCGTGCTTTTTGAAGGCTCGTTCCATGATCCACACCCACACGCACCCATGCGCACACACAAACACATACACGCATGCAAGCACACACGCACGCACACGCACAGACAGAAAAACAAACGCACATACTAACGCAAGCACACATGCACACGTGTACAAACAACAATTACACACACACACACACACACACACACACACACACACACACACACACACACACACACACACACTGAGGGTATTTGAGATCCTTCTACAAGAAATGTCCGTCTGACAACCAACTTTTTTAGATCACGGATACCTTTGTTATTGGTCAGATAAAAAGAGCAATGCCTAGCTTTACTTTTGGTCAATCACCAATGCTAGATTCGTAGCAGACGACAAACAAAGTATGTAGTACCTGTCTTGTGATGACGATTATGGCGTTATAAATGATCTGTACGTTGTGAAGACATTTAAGAAAAAATATCTTTGATGGGTCACGGGATATATACGTTACACCTCCAATTCATCCATGGAATCGCGTGGTATTTCGTCTGGACAGGGTGAATGAATATGATGACGTCACTCTCGACAGAGCCTCGAGTGACTTCCTCATATTCATTGACCCTGTCTTGACGAAATACTAGGCAATAGGCTACCATGGATAGACGGAGGTGTAACTTATACATAATGTTAATTATATTCCTTATCTCCATATCTATCTCAAGAGGGCCCCTTTTGGTGAGCTGTAAGAAAACCTTGAAACCGCAATGTTGTTAAAAAAAACCACCACGTTGTAATCTGTGCGCATTTGGTATGTGTTAGGAGAGGCGCTGTGGTACGTACGGCACCTACTGGCTTGACCTGCAAGGCGGAGAGTTGCCGGCCTTGGGACAGGAGACAGCAGCTGCTACACGTGCCTGTGGCGTCTATGGCGGTGACTGCTGCAGTCCGCTCCATCGTAAACCCCTCACTGTCCGCAACTGTGGCGACTTCTATGTGTACAAGCTGGAACCAGTGCTACATTGTAACAAGAAATTCAGTTGATCCCAGGATCAACACCAGCCGAAACATTGACAATATCAAAGAAACAGGGAGTTCTACACCTGTTGGTCCGGGATGTTCCCCCGGACAAGATTTTTAACTTTTTAAAAGAGATCAAGATTTTTTACAAGATTTAAAGTACCAGAAGTGAAAATTATTAATTTTTAGAACCTTCTTTTACAGTGATAGATTTGAATGTAAATAGTCTGAAACGTAGAACTTGCCATATGAAGGGAAAAGAAAATAACTGCATCGGTCTCGAATAGCAGCTAGCATCTGCTGAAGAGACATTAAACCCCAAAAACCAACCAACTACACCTGTTGGTACAGGTAAACAAAATAATAGTGTTGATGTGTCCTGTTAAATTGTCTTTTCGGCGTTTGTACATAAATGGGAGATAACAACTATCGCAATATCAAGGAAGAAGATTGTTGTGAAAGTAATGCAATAATGAATAAGAGCTCAATAATGAATAAGACCTATTGGCTTAACAATAATGATGGATACTGTGCACAACGCATGAACAGTTAGTCTGCAGATCTGTTCATTGATGGCGGCTTTATGAACAGAACCAAACACACACACACACACACACACACACACACACACACACACACACACACACACGCACACACACACACACACACATAAACTCACACACACACACACACACACACACACACACACACACACACACACACACACACACACACACACACGAACTCATACAAATACACACACACTCACACACACATACGCGCGCGCATAAACACACACACAAACACACACACACACACACACACACACACACACACACACACACACTCTGGGACATACCGCTGTACATTATTTTTTGTTTTTATATTTAGTCAAGTTTTGAATAAATGTTTTAACACGTTGTTTTGTTTTATACTTTCTGGAATAGAATCACATTTTTTCCAATACAGTATTGAGATTACCTCGCACTCTTCGATATTGACCTGTGGCGCACGTTATATGTCAAAGCATGTCAAAGCTGTCCGGGGATATCATGCTCCCATGGGGTCGCCTTCTCGCGGCGGGAGTGTTTCCACTAAGCTACCCCACTCCTTTACTTCTCTTCTTTTGTCTTATTTCTGCCTTACCAGTCCTTTCACCTATATTTCCTTCCAAAAAACTCTCCCTACTATTCCCTGCAGTTTTCTGATTCCTTTCTTGTCTTATTTCTACCTGACTGGATCCGTCACCTTTATTTCACTTCCCAAAAGTCTTCTTTTCCACATCCTTATTTCTCTGTGGTCTTCTTAAGACCCAGCGTGTTTGCCGTGCGCTGCGACCTGTACCGGTTTGGGCTGGTGACCTGATGATTGAGGGGTTTACTTAGTTGCGACTTTGTAGCGCCAACACATCATTTTGGCCCAGTCTTTATCTAAGACAGGAGGTTGAAAAAGGCTTACCCGCTTCAATCAATCGGCTGGTCAAGTCTGGGTATATGTCTTGAGCATATTGCATCGGACCTTTGGCTAAAGGAGCAAGCGGCGGTAGGAGGGGGCGGCGGTAGTCGGGACAAACACTATGACAAGTTGTTACCTAATCCGTTTCCGCTTGGAAAGAGTTGACGAACATTATGCCAAGTTGTTACCTAACCCGTTTCCGCTTGGAAAGAGTTAAATCTCCTATTACAGATTGATACCATATGTTTCCTCTTATCGCTGCGTATATCCATCTGTATCCTTGGCGCTCTGGAGTTGGATAACCGCTCCACCTAAGCGTCCCCTTGTTGGGCTCCGTGGTGGGTGGGGATCAGATGCGACGAAGATAAAGGCCTCAAACATGGCTTCCTCTTCTTTTTCTTCTTTTTTTTCAAACACCCAAAACAGAAACAAACGAAGATACTGCGTTGACTCTGACTCTGACGATGAAGTCCGAGTCAGAGCAACAAAGAACAACATCAGCGAGGCCTGGCCCCGTTTCATTGTTGTTGAGACAGCAGATGAGGCACAGCCCATCTCCAAACTTTCGCCTTTTGCGATACAGAAGGTTATTGCAGGAGTATCATCAACGATAGACAACATTAAGAGGCTTCGAAATGGTTCTCTACTGATTGAATGTCCTTCAAAAAAGGCATCAGATGGTCTTCTCCGTCTGAATGGTCAGAAATTTGTTGATAGACCGGTCAAGGTCAGTCCTCACAGAGGCCTGAACACCAGCAAAGGAGTCATCCGATGCCGAGAGCTGGAGGGCCTCAGTGAGGCTGAAATAAAAGAAGGCCTAAAGGATCAAGGTGTCATTGATGTGTACCGGGTGCTGATCAGGAAGGGCGATATCAGAGTACCCACCAACACCCTTTTCGTCACTTTTTGTACACCAACCATCCCTGAGAAAATAAAAGTGGGATTTGTTCAAATAAGAGTGACTTTGTATATTCCATCACCAATGAGATGTTTCCAATGCCAAAGATTTGGACATTCAAAGGCTGGATGTAAACAGAAGGCAGTGTGCGAGAGGTGTGGCGGAGATCCTCACGAAGGTCCCTGCACATCACCACCCACCTGCACAAACTGTAAGGGAAACCATTCCCCGTCCTCCAGAGAATGTCCAAAATACAAGTTTGAACAGGCCATTCAAAAAACAAAAACGGAGAAAAAGATGTCTTTCTCAGACGCCAGGAAGGAGGTTGAAAAAACTAATGTTTTTTCCTTCCAGAAAAGTTTTGCGGCAGCAGTCAGTCAAAGACCTGCAACAAAGTCAACACCCACCCAGACCAGTATTTCATATAGGTCTGTGGGTGTCCAGGCAGGCCCGTCTATGTTGAAAAGGACAGAGCCCACAAGAAACAAAAGTATTTGTACACAGACAGATGAAAGCACAGGTGGGGCTATCCCCACTGGAGACTCTATGGGGTCTCCTGGTGAGGTTTGCTTCACCGCCCCAACTGGAGACCCTGTGGGGGCTCCTGGTGAGGTTCGCTTCACCACCCCAATTGAGGACCCTATGGGGTCTCCTGGTGAGGTTCGCTTCACCACCCCAACCCAGAAGCCCGTTCACAGGGCAACTCACAGGAAGGGGGCCGTCGAGGTAGTGGAGGTAGTGGACCTTACTCAATCCACACCACGAACACCTCCGGACAAGGGAAAAGTTACTCTGCCCCAAAGATCGCCTCGCACCCCAAAAATGGAGAAAAATCCCATCACACTATACAATCATTTTGGGAGTTTATCCGACGAAGAGGGTATGGAGGCAGAAACTTCTTAAAACTAAACAAACATAGCCAATTTTATTCAATGGAATTGTAGAGGGGTCCAAGCTAACTATGAAGAATTATGTCTACTTTTACACAAATTTCATCCTGTTGCTACAGCATTACAGGAAACAATGCTGAAACCAAACAAAGATTTTAATGTATCTGGATACAATGTTTTTAGAAACCATTCAGACAATAACACGTCTGGGGGAGTTGCTCTTTTGATTAAGAAAAGTGTACTTTGTAGTGAAATCAACCTATGTACAAACATTCAAGCCGTCGCAGCACGAGTGACATTAGATAAAACCATCACTCTCTGCAGTGTATATCTGTCACCATCAAAATGTTACACGAAGCACGATCTTGAAAATCTTATTGATCAGCTTCCAGCTCCCTTTGTTTTAATGGGAGATTTTAACGCTCATTCCCCTTTATGGGGCAGCAACTCTCTAAGTACGAGAGGACGAATTCTAGAAGATTTTTTAGACAATCGTAATCTATGCGTTTTAAACGATGGAGTACCAACATATCTCCATCCAGCAACAGGATGCAAGTCCATACTAGATCTAGTTATTTGCGACACCTCTCTTGTTCTAGACTTTGAATTTAAAGTCTATGATGACACATGTGGTAGCGATCATTTCCCTATCTTGATGTCTCAAATAGATGGATTGGAAGAAGCTTCCCCCCAGAGATGGAACCTGAACAAGGCAAACTGGCTGTCTTTTACTGCCGAATGTTCTGTCCAACTCACAGAAGACACTGTCTTTGATGGAAGTGACGACCCATCATCTATTTTTACAAACACTCTACAAGACATTGCCACTGAGTACATCCCAAAAACATCTTCAAACAACCGCATTAAAGTGCCATGGTTTAATCAAGAATGCCAAGAAGCCCGATCTGAGCGAAAGAGAAGTCTACACAGGTTCTACAGATGCCCGACCCTTAGCAAGAAGTTGACTTTCTTCAGATTTCGCGCTAAGAGTCGCACTGTCATAAAACATTCTAAAAGAACATCCTGGAGGTCTTTTTGCTCAAACTTAAACTCTAAGGTATCATCAAGTAAAGTTTGGAATGCTATTCGTAAAATCAAAGGGAAAAAAGGATCTGCATCAATTAACCACCTTGTGGTAAATGGATCCCTTATAACCCAAAAGAATGAAGTAGCAAACGTTCTGGCTTCAACAATGGAAAAAACTCATCAACAGAAAATTACTGCACAGATTTTCAAAAAATCAAAGCCACCCAAGAACGTAAACCCATAAACTTCTCATCTCAGAATGAGGAGAACTACAACAAGTTGTTCAGTATAACTGAACTCAAACAAGCCTTACAAAAATGCAACAACTCAGCAACGGGGCTGGACGGAATACATTATCAGTTCCTCACACACCTACCAGAAAGTTGTCTTCTGGTCTTGCTGAAGGTTTTTAACCACATATGGGAGAGTGGATCCTTTCCACCTTCATGGCAAGAAGCGATGATTGTCCCCATTCCAAAACCAGGTAAAGATCATACAAACCCCAGCAACTACCGTCCGATAGCCTTGACCAGCTGTCTGTGTAAAACCATGGAGAGATTGGTCAACGCTAGGATGGTGTGGTACCTAGAAAAACAAAACCTCTTAAGTGATGTGCAATGTGGCTTCCGAAAGGGACACAGCACCACTGATCATTTGGTACGTTTTGAGACCTTCGTTCGAGAGGCCTTTGCGAGATCTGAACATGTACTAGCTATATTTTTTGACCTCGAGAAGGCTTACGACACGACCTGGAAACACGGTATTTTAGCTGATTTGCATGAAATGGGTTTTCGTGGACGTCTCCCTGTTTTTGTGGAAGGATTTCTAAGTAATCGATTGTTTACAGTACGGGTTGGTCCCAACCTATCAGAGTTCTGTCAACAAGAGATGGGTGTTCCTCAAGGAAGCATTCTATCACCCATGTTGTTCAACATCAAAATCAATAACATAGTAAAGGCAGTACTGAAAGGATCCGAGTCATCCTTGTTTGTTGATGACTTTGCACTTTGTGTGCGTGGCAAATCCCTACATAGAGTGGAAAGGCAGCTTCAATTATGTATAGACAAGGTGCAAAAATGGGTAACGGAGAACGGTTTCAAATTTTCCACCAGCAAAACTGTCTGTATGCATCTTTGCAAACAAAGGGGAGCCATGCCAGAACCCTCTCTGGTCCTGAATGGTAATCCTGTCAAGGTTGTTGAAGAATTTAAATTCCTAGGACTGACCTTTGACCGTCGATTAACATTCCTTAAACATATCCAGTATCTAAGAACATCATGTCTGAAAGCTCTGGATGTATTGAAAGTGGTTTCTCATACGGACTGGGGTGCTGACCGCACAGTCCTACTCAGACTTTACCGTGCTTTAATCCGATCCAAGTTGGACTATGGTTGTGTCGTCTATGGTGGAGCCGCAAAATCCAACCTAAGGCTATTAGACACAATACACCACCAGGGTATACGTCTTTGTCTGGGAGCTTTCAGGACGTCTCCAGTACAGTCCTTATATTTTGAGGCCAAAGAACCCTCTCTGAGGCTGCGACGCCTGAAACTCACCCTAAATTATGTGTTGAAACTGAAAGCTATGCCTACAAATCCAGCCTACCAATGCGTATTTCAACCACAATGCTCTGAATTTTTTGAAAGTCACCCAAATGATCGAGCACCTCTGTCTTCTCGGATTCAGTCACATCTGGCCGAATCAAAGATAAAACTCGATCATGTTAGTGAAAATCGATGGACAGAAACACCACCATGGACATTGCCAGATCCAGTTGTTCGACTCGATCTGACAAGGTTAAAGAAGTCAGAGACAAATGATTTGATTTTTAAACAGTGTTTTAGCCAGTTCTGTACCGAGTTTCCTTCCCATCAACGAATATACACTGATGGGTCCAAAGCTGAAAGTAAAGTGGCATCAGCTTCTGTCACAGGTCCTAATCTCGATAGGGCCTTTTCGGCCCGTCTTCCGGATGACAGTTCTGTATTTTCTGCAGAGTTGAAAGCTTTACAGCTAGCTCTGAAACAGGTATATCAGTCAAAAAAGAAAGACTTCCTGATTCTGTCGGATTCCCTATCGGCTCTTACCGCCGTGAAGAGAATTCAGCTAGATCACCCACTGTTGGTCGAAATCCAAGAGCTACATGCATCTCTGATTGAAGAAGGCAAAAGGATTGTGTTTGCATGGGTGCCATCCCATGTTGGAATTAGAGGCAACTCTGCAGCTGATCAAGCTGCTAAAGAAGCCAGAGAAAGACTCATCACTGACAAACACACAAAGCATTCAGATTTCAGAACTCGCACCAACATGTACATAAAGTACCTATGGCAGAGTGAATGGGACGAATGTGAAGAAAATAAACTTCATAAGATCGTCCCCCAGCTGTCGGACAGCCTACCCCAATGTCGCCTCAACAGGAAAGAAGAGACAGTTCTCTGTCGCTTACACATTGGGCACAGTCACATTACACATTCGTATCTGCTGAAAGGTGAAGATCCACCATACTGTTTTGGATGTGACGAACCATGGACATTAGAACATGTTCTCACAAAATGTGTAGATGTTCAAGAATTTCGAGACAAACACTACAATGCGGAAACACTGAAGGTTTTATTCCGGGATGTTCCCCCGGACAAGATTTTTAACTTTTTAAAAGAGATCAAGATTTTTTACAAGATTTAAAGTACCAGAAGTGAAAATTATTAATTTTTAGAACCTTCTTTTACAGTGATAGATTTGAATGTAAATAGTCTGAAACGTAGAACTTGCCATATGAAGGGAAAAGAAAATAACTGCATCGGTCTCGAATAGCAGCTAGCATCTGCTGAAGAGACATTAAACCCCAAAAACCAACCAACCGGGGATATCATTCCCAGGAACTCTTATGTCAAATTTCATAAAGACCGGTCCAGTAGTTTGAATCGCTCTACACACACACACGCACAGACAGACACACACACACACATACACCACGACCCTCGTCTCGATTCCCCCTCTATGTTAAAACATTTAGTCAAAACTTGACTAAATGTAAAAAGATAAAAAAGCTAAAAAAAAAATAAAAAAAAAAATAAAAAGAACCGTACACTTCGGAGCCGTACACTTTGGAAACGTACACTTCAGAACCGTACACTTCAGAACCGTACACTTCGGAACCGTACCCTTCGGAAACGTATACTTCGGAATCGTACACCTCAGAACCGTACTCTTCAGAACCGTACACGTTAGAACCGTACATTTCAGAACTGTACAATTCAGTACTGTACACTTCAGAACGGTACACTTCAGAACCCCATACTTCCGTACACTTCGGAACCGTACACTTCAGAACCCCATACTTCGGAACCATACACTTCGGAACCATACACTTCGGAACTGTACACTTCAGAACCGTACACTTGAGAACCGTACACAACAGAACCGTACACTCCGGAACCGTACACTGCACAACCGAACACTTCACAACCGTTCACTTCAGATCCGTACACTTCGGTGTGTGTGTGTGTGTGTGTGTGTGTGTGTGTGTGTGTGTGTGTGTGTGTGTGTATGTGTGCATGTGTGTGTGTGTGTGTATTTGTTGGTGTGTGTGTGTGGGTGAGTGTGTGTGTAGGTGTGTGTGTGTGTGTGTGTGTGTGGGTGTGGTAAGTGTGTGTGCGTGCGTGCGTGCGTGCATGCATGTATGTGTGTACGGGTGTTTGGAAGAGAAAATAAGTCGCGGAAAGCGAAATTACCTCACTTGGTTCACTAAGTGCATTGCTGTTCATGAATCTTTGATAACACGATCAATCCTGCCTCTTACTCGATTTTTACAATTTCTTTTCAATTTTTCTAACTCTAGAAATATCTGATAGACGAGAAGGTATATTGTTTACTAAACGAACACAATCAAATCCAAAAATGGTTTTAAGAGGAATGCGTAGATCGACGTAGTTAATAAAGTAAAATACAACTCAAGAAACAAGGACAACCCAATTCCGCGACCTGTGAGAACAAGAACATCGATATACTGATCTTTACGTGGAATAAAGAAACAAGCCGTATTTCTTTTAATCTTTGCAGAACGAATTACATGTTTGTATTGTAAACCAAACAATACAGTCGCCAGAGCTGTTCAAAAAAAGATCTCCCTTTGTGCTATATCATTGTTAGTGGTCGTGAAGAAAATGTTTAGCTGAATCAGTATAATAATGCAGTAGGCCCTATTCCTTTGTAGCTGATCTCCAAGTTTAAGACAAGAAAGAGAGTTTGAACTTTGAATTCAGTGTCAAACATTGCCAGGATGGGAAGTGGCCTGACAGAAATAATAGTTCCAAAAAAACCCGACACGCTTGCATCCCGGATTATACGGCAATCATGTAAGACCCCAGACAAAGCGAACCATTATAGTGCGTAAACAGCCAACAGTGCAATCAAAGAGAAGAGTCTGGAATGAAACGCGAAACGCGATACGCGATACAGATCTAGTTAGATCCAGTATTCACAAACTGTCTTTTGAATTCAAGGAAATTGTTGAAAGGCACCAAACTTTACAGCCAGAACCATAACAGTGCATGTTTTGAAACTGAGGCAAAATCGTGATAAAAATGCTGTGCAAAAAGAGAGCTCCCTTTGTGCTATATCATTGTCAGCGGTTCAAGGAATGACCGGATTATACGGCAATCACATAAGAACAATACAGACAGAACCATGACGCACACACGCACACACACACACACACACGCGCGCGCACACACACACACACACACACACACACAGACACACACACACACGCACACACACACACACACACGCACACGCACACGCACACGCACACACACACTCACACACACACACACACACACACACACACACACACACGTTATAAACAGGTCTGAATGTTTAGAAAACCAAATTCATAGCTCATTTATTGTAAGCCCTGAAGTTCTCAGACATGCTTTCATTCTTGAACGAAACATAATAATAACAATAACAATAAGATCACTTTATTGTCCATTAAACATAAATACATTAAAATAGAAAATTGCTTTCGACACGTCTAACCTGCCAGTTAACGATAATAAAATACATGCCGAATTACAACAACAAGAACATTCAAAAGAGGACATATAACACGTATGTTTATTTCATTAGAATATAAAATGACATTATTGTCAAAAGATTCCCCCCTGTCCAGATAAAACACACACACACACACACACACGCACACACACACACACACACACACACACACACACACACACACACACACACACACAGACACACACACACAAACAACAACACCAACAACTACAACAACAACAACATTAACAACAACAGCAGCAACAACAACATCAACATCAACATCCGAGGCAAAGTTAAGTATATAGCCTATTTTTATTTTTGAAGGTCATGGCAGTATTGGGAAAAGAATAGTTTAAGGTAACCAGGCAAATCTCTGCAGCAGAAAAATCAGATTTTAACCCTGGCCATTTCATCCAACCAGTTTCCAACAGATTGATGCCTAGAACCTCTAGATGAAATAAATGTATCATGTTTGGCAGGGAAATACAGTTAATGATCGATAAACGGCTAATTCCTTAACGGAAAAGGGACTGAACAAACTAGCATTGGAGAATGACATCTACAACATTCTAGATGACCAAGCAAACACACGGACCAATCCACGTGTACATTTTCGTTTTGAAGACTAGTGAATAAATAATTAAAAGTTTATTTTGAAATGCACCTCAAAGCAAAGATGGCGACCACGAGGAACTACTTTCTGTTGTCAACAGTGGTTGTCAAGAGTTCAAGGGAGATCACCTCAGTGGTTATCCACGACTGTCGAAAATCTGGGATGCTGTTTGAACTCAACATTGTGCTGTTGTGACGGCTAGTTCATGCTTTAAATGTATCAACATCAAGAGTCGAGACATAACGCATTTCGTGCAACTATAAATTGACCACCACAAGTGCTCAGAGTATCCGACAGAGACTGAAATAAAAGAACTTTTGCAGAAAAAGTTGCACCACCAAGATTTTGATGACAGTAACATTTGCGGACATTGTGCCCTACTCAAAGAAAAAGAAATACAGTGCAGATGTTGCTGTTTTGAAGGAGATACCTCACAGTTCTCCCTTAACTAACGAACGCTTTTGAAATACAGATCTAGACTGTAATGGACACATTGTATGGTTCAATTTGCGGCATCACCAACTTGAATCATTCGATTTTTAGATTCTCTGCAAGCTGTAAGTGATCGGTGAACTACATCGTCCGTCGTTGCATGCATTCATGATAAAAAGAATCCACTAGTCAGTCACTACATACTCTGTGACAGTGGTATACGTCCCAGACTATCTTCGCTTTCCGTCCGCGTCAAACAAGGCAAAGCAAATGCTTATACGACTCGCCTTCGACATGTCCGTGTAACCCCACTTTTTAGTTCCCCCAATATAAGACTCTCTCCGCAGGGCCGTACATAGGTAGGGTGAGGGGGGGGGGGGAGGGGGTCCCAATTGTGGTATGGGTACATTAGTTGAGGATGCGAACCCTAACCTGCTAGGGGGGTACGGGGGCGTGCATCTTTAGATAAGATAGAAACTTGAGTTTGTGTGTGTGTGTGTTCATAACCTATTCAAGTTTACCTCTGTTTACCCCCCCCCCCCCTCTTTTTAGACCTGATTTGCTCAACTTATTAGGGGGGTTCCACTCTTTTATAAACACATACAGTGGAACCCCATGTTAAAACCTCAAAAATCTGAGAAAATCAGGTCTGAAAAAAGAGTCTTAAAATGGAGGTAAATTTAGAGGTTATGAACAGAACATCTGAAACATCAAGGTCTTAAAAGGGCGGAGTCTTAAATCGGGGAGTCTTAAAAGGGGAGTCTTAAAAGGGGGAGTCTTAAAAAGGGGGAGTCTTAAATCGGGGAGTCTTAAAAGGGGGAGTCTTAAATCGGGGGTTACGCTGTACATGAATATTGCACCAGTAAAGTTTAGTAAGTCATACATATTTTGTGAGAGCTAACCACGCGAGTCTGCAGCAAGTCAGCAGATTCTCTTTGACCAGTGCAGAAATGATATCAACAACAAAACAAGAGGCGAAGCCTTCAAGGCTCACGTAAGAAATCGACAAACAGTAACACAAACTCAATCACTCCGTCACACATACACACACACACACACACACAGTAAGCATAGGTGAAACTGTGCAAGAAAGCGAGACACTAGATCTGCCAACTAGTCTCGGCCCGCTCACAATAACAATGACCGAGACTTTCAGTAATTCCTTCGCGTGACGTCTAACCCTCTTACGTCATAATGTGACGTCTTCAAATGTTAAAGTTTCTATCACACACGTCAAACACTTTTGACCGAGACGTAATCTTCTTATGCGAGCTTTATCCATAGACTCGGAAATGTTAAAGTTTCTATCACACACACACGCACGCACGCACGAACAGACAGACAAAAGTTAGCATCGCATAGGCTACACTTACGTGAGCCAACAAAACAAAACTAGTTAATGTCTGTGTCCTTGTTCTGCTTTCCAATTGTTTAGTATGTTATCCACTTTATATGTGCCAATGCTCTAAATGCACCTGTCATGGGTTCAAGTGTGATAATGATTGAGAACAAGCATACCATTTTGTGAAATTGTTTGAAGTTTGATTGAATGAGTGTCAAGGTGGTGGTGGTGTGAGTGCGTGTTTGTACTTGTTTCACTTATGCTGTGTGCATGGTTTTTTAAATTTTTTGTTTAGAACAGACATATCCATGCTTGCCTCCCTCTCCCTCTCTCTCTCTCTCTCTCTCTCTCTCTCTCTCTTTCTCTCTCTCTCGCTCTCTCTTGCTCTCTCGCTCTCTCGCTCTCTCTCTCTCTCTCTCTCTCACACACACACATACCATTCTACGCACACAAGCTAAGAAACAATAGGACAGGTATGGAATGTGTATTTAATTAGGGAATCCAAGATTGAGCACAACATACCACAATTGAAAGTCACATACCTTTTAAACTTACCTACTGATATAATTGTAACTAAACAAATATATGTACAAATAAAATCTGTCAAACTTTTTTGAAGAACCAGACATGCATACTGTATGTATGTATTAGTTTTGAATCAACATCAGATTTTAAAAGAGATTGAGGTTTGACCTGTAACACATTTTTTCCAGATCTGATTTCCTACTCCATCTGCAACAGAATAAGACAAAAGCATACAAATTATGCGACACATGCCCTTTTTTCTTCCACATTCTAAAGATCCACAGCAATTACAAAGGCAAAAAGACAACACCAAATCAGCATTACAAAGAAAAAATAAAGTGCCAGAAGACCTGCATAACAAATAATTACTTTTTATGTACTACTATTTGAGACAAAGTTCTAGAAATCTTACAAGAGCCGTTACTAACAGTTTGGACTATCAATGGGAACCAAGTAATCAGAGCAATACACAAATGCAGGAGTCCAAATACAACAAGCCATACACTGAACATGCATAACTATTGTTTTTCTCATTGTCTTGTACAGGCTGGGATGGATGTGGAGAGATAATTATGTAATGGATAGAACCAGGTATGATGGTAGATTATGTTCAATTCTGCATGATTATGTTAGCCCAGTAAACTCTAAAACATGTTATCTGAATTTCTAAAAAAACAAAAACACTTTAGAATTAAGGGCAACAACACTCAAATGTGCAAAACATTATTGCAAGCTGAACTACATGTCAGGATGAGGATATACCCCTGGCAACGAAAAACAGTTACAGCACTCTTTCAAGGCCAAACCATTAGTGGATACCACTCTTTATTTCAACCATGGGTCATCAGAGTTTTGAAAGCTTTTCATAGATAAAGCTTGTTCTACTTCGCTTGGGAAATTTTGGTACCGAGAACTCACAATTTATGAACGTTAATTCCGTTAAAACAACACTGTACTCCCAGAAGTAGTGCGCTTCCACGGGTTCGCCTTAGAGCGAGCAACACTTGGGCCAAAAATAACGAGAAACTGTTCTGTTTTGTAGCCGTACTTTGTCCTTGAATTTCGAGTTTTAATTGGGTTAGGATCCCCCTTAAAGGAAATACGGCCACTCAGGCTTTGGACTCGAATTGCAACTTTAATATTCTCAGTTACCGAACGGTCTAACATGGGTATAGTACATTTGAGCTATCAGCGGGAATATAACAAATATATAGAACTTTTTTTGCTGAGGAGGCCAAATCAAATTGTTACCAAATAAATGAAACTTTACCAGTTTTACAACTATACATTAACAATGTTGTATTTAAAAGCCCTAAATGGCGGGGTACACAAAACGGTCATACACGTACAAATCCACTCGTGCAAAAACACGAGTGTACGTGGGAGTTTCAGCCCACGAACGCAGAAGAAGAAGAAGAAGGTTAAATTCAAAAATACACAATAACGTGCTATTGCAGATAAGCTTACAGCGAGTCGCATTGAAATCACAAACTGACTACTACATTGTGAAAACAAGGAGAGCAAACGCTCGATCGAGTCACTTTCGCAGTTCTGAATATTATATGAGGCATCAGATGGACAGGAAGAAATTGCTATTCACAACACAATGAGTCACGTTCACATAAAATTTGAGCCCGGTCACTTTTATAGTTTCCGAGAAAAGCCCAACGTTAAGTTGTGTGTTGCCGAACAGAAAAGGCTAGTTATCTCCCTTGTTTTTCTGATAACGTTCGTAAAAGGCTACTGATGTAAATACTTTGATGTAAAGAATAATCCTACAAAGTTTCAATCACATCCGATGAACTTTGTCAAAGATATAAAATGTCTAATTTTTGCTTTGACGCTGACCTGTGACCTTGAAAAAGGTCAAAGGTCAACGAAACCATCGTTAAAGTGTAGAGGTCATTGGAGGTCACGACTAAACAAAATATGAGCCCGATCGCTTTGATAGTTTCCGAGAAAAGTCCAACGTTAAGGTGGTGTCTACGGCCGGCCGGACGGCCGGCCGGACAGACTAACACTGACCGATTACATAGAGTCACATTTTCTCAAGTGACTCAAAAAGGAAACTGGATCACACGGGTTCGCGATGGCTCAGAGGTAAGATAAACCACGCAAAAATAAATTCGTTCTTATTCCTCTGTTTTGTTTTTGTTTGTGTGTGTCTACTTTTCACTTGTAACCTTGCAGACCATTTCTAAAATGTTCCGTTCCCTTTCGTTTATATGGAACAACTCCTTTTAATTAAAACCACGATGAGAAATGGTGTGTTGAAAGACAAACTAACATCAATACTGCCATTATTTGACAAGACCGAAGATGGGATGAGGCTTGAGCTGTGCGTATTGATTGTTCTGATGTGATTTTCTAAATAAATATGGATCAAAGAACCGAAAGACCGCTTCTGGTGCAAGGATGCCATATAGTGCGAGTAGACCAGCCGCGAGACAGCCCCAGGCAGCAGCTGTTGTAACGCTAGCTTACTGGGCAGATTATACATGCGCAGTTGATGCGGGCGAGGATAATCTGCAGTGCGTCGTCTGTCCTGCTGAAGTAACATAGGTGAGCTCCAGGACTGGATTGCGATGTGCCAGTGACATTTTGTTCTCTCGTCTGCAATCTCAACGATCTACCTTTACCACAAAAAACCAAAACAAAACAAAACCCAGTGAAAAGCACTCTGTTTGTTAATTTGTTTGTTTGTTTAAGGAGCTCAAAACAACGAAAAGAAAAAGAGAGAAATAATAACAGAACGTTGACTGATAGTACCCACAATGGATTCAACACACACCCTTTCCAGCGAACTTCAAAAGCAGCAACACATCTTCCTCTCCCTGCTATTTCTTGTGTTGAACTTTATTCACACTTTAACCGCGGCGGAGCTGACAGTTTCCTTTGACTCAGGACTATTCACAGAGCAGAAAAATTGTACCGGCAGAATTTTAAAACCAGATTGTTGCCAAAACGCTGACCCGGCGCTGCGCAGTTTGGTAGATTGTGCAGCAGTTTGTGCAGGGTCTTCGGAGTGCGCAACGTTTTTGTGGGATGGGGAACATGACACGTGTCGTCTGTGCAACACGCTCCCTGCTCATGATTGTTCTAACACGGAGGTGAACCGTTGGGTGAAAAGTTTTGAAAAGGTGAGTTTGGTTTCATTCATTAATTAGATCATTTATGTATTTGTTCATTTAATGACTTATTTATTCCTTTCGATTCTCGCCATTTTGATGCAGGGGAAGTGCCGTTAGTATGGACCGGCTCCTTATCCCTGCCAAAGTTCAAATAACAAGAAGCCCTAAACATTGTTTGCATCTTTCGTCGCTATATCAAGGCATTTAAACACTGTGACTTTTGAGGACAGACATACAGTCACGTCTGACTGCTGTTTCCACCATTAATGGTCGAAAAGGTTCGAGGCTTGGCACAAACACAGTCCAAACACGGGTATTCGAGGGCTTATGCTGCAACATGACAACGCAAACTGCCTTTGCGACAATATGTTTCTTGGCACAAAAGGGAGCACTGCTGCTGGTTGCATCCACCCTATTTTCTTGACATCTCTCCATGCTAGTTCAGCCTGTTCTCAGATTTCAAGAAATAGCCGCGGAAACACGGGTAGAGACCCCTGAAGACTCTGTCCGAGCCTTCACGAGGGCCATACCAGGCATAGCTGATGTTACGTGGTCCCAGGCCAGAATGAGAACGTTTGAGAGGATGGCCAGTTGGGTGTCGGCTGGGGAAGGATTGGTTTTGAAAATGGCCTGGTTAAAATGTTGGTATGTGTTTCCGTTTCTGAGATTCTAAATAATTATGGAACAGCCTACGTATGTCCCACCTCCGGTTCTGACAAACTTACGGTGCTAGAGCGCTCAAAATTAATTCATTTGCAACACTTACCCTCTCTCGATAGCTTGCACGTCAACACTGTTGCGGGCTCACAAACAACACAATCTTTACGCTTTTTCACTTTTGTACACTTCTGGCAGCGTTCACTCTGAATTTGACGCTTAAGACGGCCTATATTCTGTCCACAGTCACAGCTGTTAAAGGCACAGTCAGCCTCCCGTAAACCATCACAGATACTGTCAGGCTTTTACACACAGTACAAACACCTTTTCATTTACACACTCACCGCTTTTGAACATCCTAGATGCCCCCCGTAAAGAGCGATACATTTTCAAAGAATGTATTTTTGCGTGGTTTATCTTACCTCTGAGCCATCGCGAACCCGTGTGATCCAGTTTCCTTTTTTTTTTCACAATGTAGTAGTCAGTTTGTGTGATTTCAATGCGACTCGCTGTAAGCTTATCTGCAATAGCACGTTATTGTGTATTTCTGAATCTAAACGCAACAAACGGCTGCGATTCACACGAATGATAAAAAAAGAATTCTTTGATGATTTAAGAATGTTTGTGTAACAAGCTGTCAATTTATTATCTAGATGTTAAAAGTTAGTTCTAGCGCCAAAACGAGTCGCCTGATTTGCCGATCTGACGGTCCACAAAAATAAATTCTTTGAAAATTGCTTGCTCTTTACGTAGGATGTTCTCAAGCGGTGAGTGTTTAAACGAAAGGGTGTTTGTACGGTGTGTAAAAGCCTGACAGTATCTGTGATGGTTTACGGGAGGCTCACTGTGTGTAAAAGCCTGACAGTATCTGTGATGGTTTACGGGAGGCTTACTGTGTGTAAAAGCCTGACAGTATCTGTGATGGTTTACGGGAGGCTTACTGTGTGTAAAAGCCTGACAGTATCTGTGATGGTTTACGGGAGGCTTACTGTGTGTAAAAGCCTGACAGTATCTGTGATGGTTTACGGGAGGCTTACTGTGTGTAAAAGCCTGACAGTATCTGTGATGGTTTACGGGAGGCTCACTGTGCCTTGAACACAAACGTTGTTTTATGTGACAGCTTAGACTGTCATTATTACATTATAGCAGTGTTAGACTGTCATTATTACATTATAGCAGTGTTGGCCCCGCGTGTCATTCCAGCGCAAACAAAAAATAATAGCAAAATCTCAAAGTATGTGTGAGTACCCTAATAACAAACAAGAAATTCCTACGAGGTATGAAAAACACCCCCGTCAAAGAGAAATAACCTCCTCAGTTGGTGGCAGTGACTGAGTGAGAATGGTTATTTCCCTTTGACCATTAAGATGTCCCTCTATAAGTCCTTGTATAATTTTAATCCACCAATAACTCCCTAACCGTGTGTTTGACTGGTCCCAATTTTTGTAAGGACCGTCTCAGGAATGTATAGAACCTGTTCACCAAGTTTGGTGACGATCGGTCCGTTCATTCTTGAGATCTATATGCGAACACAAACAAACAAACAAACAAACAAACACATCGAGCGAAACCTATACACACCCCTATACCGGGGGTGTAATTATAAGAAAAGAAAAGATAAAGACTGGTTTGAGTCATGCATAAGGAAGCTTCCTGAAAATAAATCATAACTAGCCATCAAGCTTAAAAAAATATCAAACAGTCTTCTTTACGTGAAAGTTGATACTTTCATTTATTTTCTCTCTGTTTTTGATAAGTTTCTTTTGTTTTAAGTTGTGTTTCAAATGTTCTTCTCATCGAAACGAAACAAATAAATCTGAGACATATTTGAGTTAGCCTGATATCTACACCGAGTTATATCATATGTTATTTTGGAGTAAATTTGGCTTTTTTCACTGTTTCGTGAAGGCTTCTTTACTGGCCAATATTAGGTGCCCAGGCTCCTAATATGGACCAGTTGTGAATTTTCTGTACATGTATTTAATTTTTGCTGAATGTCTATCAAAGCAATTTCGCTCGAATTAGGCCTGACGATCTACTAAACAGAGAACAACTACCAAGTACAAAAGGAAACTTCTTCGCAAGAAAACAAGCTAGTTATCAGCATGAAATAAAAAGTTACTGTCGTCGACACTTCAAGGTGCACGGAGCTCCCAGGGCTTTCAGTCATGCCTCAGGCATCTATATCCATTTGAAATTATACCAAGTTGTATTGACCTGCTTGCAAGGAGTTAAAAACTACATTTTTGTACGAAATAATTGTCATTGTGGTTCGGGCAGCAAAACGTTGTCCTCGATCAGGCTCACATCAGATCCCGCACGTGAACTGATTATGTCAAAAGCCTACAAGGGAGTCTATTAGTCTCGGCGAGAGGGAGAATTCTTTCTAGACATTGTGTTTGAAAGAACATTGTAAAAGATGGTAGGGGTCCATTTTGGCATACCGCACAGTCTTCAGCTCCAGAACGTGATCACGGGAAATGTTAATGACATTTTGGCGGGAGATGCGAAATGACAAACCGCATACAGTATTGTTTGGTTGGCAACATTAACACTAACGGTATGTGTAAACATCTTCGAGATAGTTGTGTAAAGCTTTTGACTGTTCCATCTTGATCTGCTACAAAAAGACAAATCGTTTCTTCAGCAATGTTGTGACCTGCATTGCATCTTTAAGGGCCCGTCCACACAGCGCTACGTCCTTACCACGACCATGCCGATCACGCTGATCTGAAAAAGTTATCAAATCGGGGCATATCGCCGTGAAAATCCAGCACATGGCACTAATACCCTATATCATATACTAGTCACATAATATAGACGCCGCTTCTGCTACGACAGAAAAGTGTCCGAGAGCGTGGCCAATCGTGGGCCAATCGTGGGCCAAACGTGGCAGGATCTCCATGAGCGTGGTTTGGTCGGGGTGGGATCTGCTAGGTCGCGAAGCTGCGCGCTCTCCCTTCGCTTATTTTCAACTGCACAAAACAAGCGTAGCCGGGTCGTGGCGCAGTACCTTCGTGATGTAGTTTTTACATTTAGTCAAGTTTTGACTAAATGTTTTAACATAGAGGGGGAATCGAGACGAGGGTCGTGGTGTATGTGTGTGTGTGTGTGTGTGTGTGTGTGTGTGTGTGTGTGTGTGTGTGTGTGTGTGTATGTGTGTGTGTGTGTGAGTGTGTGTGTGTGTGTCTGTGTCTGTGTGTCTGTGCGTGTGTGTGTGTAGAGCGATTCAGACCAAACTACTGGACCGATCTTTATGAAATTTTACATGAGAGTTCCTGGGTATGATATCCCCGGATAATGTTTTCTTTTTTGCGATAAATGTCTTTTATGATGTCATATCCGGCTTTTTGTAAACGTTGAGGCGGCACTGTCACACCCTCAATTTTCAATCAAATTGATTGAAAATTTGGCCAAGCAATCTTCGACGAAGGCCGGACTTCGGTATTGCATTTCAGCATGTAGGCTTACAAATTAATTAATGACTTTGGTCATTAAAAATCTGAAAATTGTAATTAAAATTATTTTTTTATAAAACGATCCAAAATTACTTTTATTTTATTCTTCATCATGTTCTGATTCCAAAAACATATAGATATGTTATATTCGGATTAAAAACAAGCTCTGAAAATTAAAAATATAAAAATATAAAAATTATGATTAAAATTAAATTTCCGAAATCGTTTTAAAAACTATTTCATCTTATTCCTTGTCGGTTCCTGATTCCAAAAACATATAGATGTGATATGTTTGGATTAAAAACACGCTAAGAAAGTTAAAACGAAGAGAGGTACAGTAAAGCGTGCTATGAAGCACAGCGCAACCGCTACCGCGCCAAACAGGCTCGTCACTTTCACTGACTTTTGCACTAGCGGCGGACTACGTTCAGTTTCATTCTGTGAGTTCCACAGCTTGACTAAATGTAGTAATTTCGCCTTACGCGACTTGTTTTGATTTACCATGTGCTGGATTTTGACGGCAAGCCCCGACTTGATAACTTTTTCAAATTGGAGTGATCGGCATGGTCGTCGTTAAAACGTAGAGCTGTGTGACGGGGGCCATAAAAAACCTACATCACGACTCCCACGTTTGGCCCACGATTGGCCACGCTCTCCACAAATTGTACAACGGAGTAGAAGCGGCGTCTCTGTGTGAACGGGGTATAAGGGATGCTTTTATCTCATATAAATAGCTGCGCCGATCGTTGTTGGTTTAAGATTCTTGTTCAAAAGGGGAGGCCGAGGAAGGTATGTTTACAATTAAAAATATACAGTACCTTCGTACAAGTTTTTGAGTCAGTGGCATAGCAACATTCAACAGCTCAAGTGTGTTCATAAACAAATAGTTCAAAACAAAAAACAGCGTTACCCGTCAGCAGATCAACACAACACAAAAACGAATACATTGTTCAAAAAAAGGTTTTCATTGGGCAACTGGCATGGAGGTAAAAACAATGTCAGTACTTCGCTGGTTCCGTAAATATGAAAAACCAACTTAGCGAATCGAATGAAATCTCCAACGCTTTAACGGGGAAAAAACACACCCGAATATTGGAAATCAACAAAGTCTCCACGGTGAAAAATGTCTACTGGATGGAGGATAAAGAAAGAATGGATTAAAAAGCGTATTGTTGTGTACGCTACCAAAATGTTCCAATAATTTCGTACTCTAACTTTTTGTCTTACTTTTTTCTTCCATCGGATTCGATTCTACTTTTGCTTTGTTTCTCTAAATATTTACACTAACCTTGTTTGGGGGGGGGGGGGGGGGAGTGGGGGGTGGGGGGGGGGGGTGGGAGAGAAAGAGAGAAAGTGAGAGAGAGAGAGAGCGTGAGAGAGAGAGAGAGAGAGAGTGTGTGTGTGTGTGTGTGTGTGTGTGTGTGTGTGTGTGTGTGTGTGTGTGTGTACTCGCGTTTGCATGTGTATGTGTGTGTGTGTGCGTATGGACAAGAAAAGTATGTCTCGCAGTTTTGTGTTGTTCAAGCAAATAGGATTAGCTAGGTATGTGATATAAGACTTCCGATTTCGATGGTTGATGGTTAAAGCGTTTCGACCATTCAGAGTACTTTGAGGTAAACGAAAAGCAAAGTTAACGGGGGGGGGGGGGGGGGGGGGGGGGGGGAACCTCGCGGACAACAACAACGCACGATCAATCTTTACACCAAAGACACACACATGAAAAATGGATACCGAAAGCGAAGTCTTTATTTATAATATAGATCAGAACTACGGCTTCAGCAACACAAAGCAATCAGTCTCTCTTGTGCGAGACACACTCGAACTTGTATTTTGAAACGCGGTTGACTGGTCTTCAAAATGATAATTTATTGACTCATGTTACATTTATATTGACTCATGGCTTTACAATTTTTTGTATCGATAAAGCAATGCGTTGTTGGCCATTGTATTCCTGTCTCTTGGGGATACTCTTGTTTGCTGTGATATGAACTGCATTTTGCAGGCATGAAAATTCTCCGTATTTTCCGTATTTTCCGTATTTTTGAAAAAAATAAACCGTATTTTTTTTATTTTCCGTATTTTTCCGTGTTTTTTTTCCTAGTCATAGTTATAGTAAAATAGTTTTGGGGCCATGTTTGAATCCAATTTTAAGGCTCAGATAGCCCCAGATTGCACCAAATTGCACCCTTGAAAAATTTGTTTCCGGGGGGGGGGGGCATGCCTAGAAGTCTTGGCGCTTCGCGCCTGCGAAACTTGGCGCTAGCGCCTTTGAATTTTGTTTTCAGTATTTTATTTTTTTTCAGTTTTCATGCCTGATTTTGGACTGCGACAAAGGACGAGGTGAAGTGACAGGCCCCATTGCAAAGCCTGATATAGTGCACTGACAGCTCTCATTGCAAAGCCTGATAAAGTGCACTGAGAGTTTGATTGCAAAACCTGACAGAGTGCACTGACAGTTGGATTGCAAAACCTGACAAAATGCACTGACATTCCTCATTGCAAAACCTGATAAAAATGCATTCCCCATTGAAACACTTAATAAAGTGGAATTCCCAAATGCAGAACCTCATAAAATGACAGTTCCCAAATACAGAACCTGACATAGTGCACTGACATTCCTCATTGCAAAACCTGATAAAAAAGCATTCCCTATTAAAAAAAACTTGATAAAGTGGCATTCCCCAATGCAAAACCTGATAAAAGCGACAGTCCCCATTGCAAAACATGGAAAAGTGTTATTCCCCATTGCAAAACATGGAAAAGTGTTATTCCCCATTGCAAAACATGATACATGTATATGCTGTGTTGAAAACAAAACAAAACAAATAAGCTCCAAAATCCACAAAAACGTTTTATGCAAATTCTGTTCATTCGGCTTCATTTGGCTTCCGTTACCTAGACCATGACTGTGTCACTGCTTTCTTGGGTTTCGGCAAGGCTATGGACGTGTGGCATTTACTATTTGTGACCCTCCACAACGGAATGAGTCGCATGTCCCCTTTGCATGATTTTCATACTTTTACAATTTCCTAAAGAGTGTTTAATGGTCTATCCAGTGGTGAAAACCGTTTTAGAAAAGAGCGAACACTGTTCGAGTTATAAGCCTGTGACTAAGGTGACCCTCACACTGTTACCACAGTCCCCCCGAACTTACATTAAGCCTAGCGCAGAACCGCGCGAGGTGACATGCGACTCATTCCGTGGTGGAGGGTCACATTTGTGGTGATACAAAAATGCAGTTTGTTCATTTTCATTCTGTCAGGCCTACAGATAGATTTACAGATTCTGTTTGACTCTGACTCTGTCTGTCTGTCTGTCTGTCTGTCTGTCTGTCTGTCTGTCTGTCTGTCTGTCTGTCTGTCTCTGTATGTCTGTCTCTGTCACTGCCTCCTTGTTTAATAAGTAAGGTTAGAACCGGATGTATTTCAGTGCATTCGATTGACTGAATGGAACACCCCTTCATCCGCATTTTGATTGATTTAATTAA
>NC_090258.1:9895247-9917747 GCF_037325665.1 Littorina saxatilis | reverse complement strand
TGGTTATGGGGGCGAGGACGCCCCCATTCTATACGGATAGTTTCGAGGTTGACCATGGGCAGCGCCATTTTGTTGTGAAATACGTCATCAGTTTGTGTACACAGGAAGTTGTGACATCCGTCACCCTATGGGAGGGGTGACGTCAAAATTGTTCATCTGTAGAAAGTTGTGAAATCCGTCACCCTATGGGAGGGGTGACGTCAAAATTGGTCATCACAGAGTTTGTGTAACACAGGAAGTTGTGAAATACGTCACCCTATGGGAGGGGTGACGTCAAAATTGTTCAACAAAAACATGATATGTCGCATTGTGCAGGGTCAACTGCAACAAACTCAAACCGAGCCATTCATACCTAGCTGTATTTGAGTGACTTATATACCCGACATTTTTATTTCTTATTTTTAGCACAGGTGTAGGAAAAATCATGAACCAAAATGTTATTTATTTTCTAATTTAACATTTTTTTTACAAATATGACCATGGTCTTTTAAACATACAGTGACATTAAACATTGTTATGTTAAAAAAAAGAAAAAAGAAAAAAAGCTTTTGTGCACAAATCAGAAAATACATTGTACATTTTACCTACAGGCCAAACCGTGAGTGTCTGTGGCAAAGCCCGACCCAGGAAATTGCACTGATTTTATATTTAGATCAAAGGGAAATTGTCAAGAACAGGCGCTTGCATTTGGATGTGTCCAATGATAGTAGGTTTGGTTGTGATCAATCAGAATAATGTAGGAATAAAAATGTATGACAGTTTAGTATGATGACATGTAATTCACATATGCTGAAATATGATATTATACATCATGTAATATTATTATGGCTGTTGCCATGACCATGAAACCCAACAAAGGTTTAATGTAATGTAATTCAAAATACCAAAACCGAGCACCTATTAATCTCGTCTTTGCGCGTGAAGATTGAGGCCGTCTGCCAGTAGCGGTTAGGTCATACAGTGGAACCCCTCTCTAGCGACCTTTAAAATGTTGACAAAAATCGGTCCTTGTGGAGGGGGGTCCTTACAGAGGGAGGGGGGCGGAGTCAGGGGGCCACAAAGAAAGTCAGATTTAAAAAAAAAAAGAAAACAGAGAAGTTTGAGTTGCTGACGACCGTTCCCTCTGAAAGCAAACTGCTTCGATTTCATGTTTGTCCTTGGTGTCCACCAGTTCTGGTGCATGTACTACCCTGGCCAAGTTTCCTCTCAAGACATCAAAGAGACCGCCCCAGTATACTCTACAGCCTCTGGGCGAACCACCTCTCATAGCTAAAACTGGGTCAATGACCCCTGGGAAGAAGGTCAGTGTCTATAAAATTTTACTCCTAGGCCTGCGGCCAGGGGGGGGGGGGAGTATACCGGTACCATTTGAGAATCAGACCAAATGAGAATTGAACCATTTGAGAACATCCTTTTTTTTCAATCACTACATCGAAGGCCTGCGGCCCGGGGTTCACATGGGTTGGTTTGTTTGTTTGTTTCAAACCCACACCCATATACACACATTTCCCATTTAAACCATTTGTCGGCCCCCTGTCGATATTTATCGACTAAGTTCCTTGTGCACTTTGTTGACGGCCTCCTGCTCAGCCCCGTGCAAAGAGGACAGTTACAAAGTACGTAACATACGTTAATAATTTAAAAGAAAATGTGTCGGCCCAAAAAACCCATCACAGGCTGTACGCAATAGACAATTTTCGACTCCGTCGGGTTTGTATGAGTTGTGAAAAGGTGAATTCCCTTGCTTTTTCTCTGACAAACTAGTTCACACGTGCTCCTGTTCACGTGTTTTCGACACACCCCTCGCTAGTGATTGGCCTCTCTAATGTTAGTCCGAGTAAAAGCAAGGGTATTCACTCTTCACAACCCATACAGACCCGACGGAGTTAGTTTTGAAATTAGTCTTTTAACAATCACGTCGGTCTATAAATCATTGCTACGATTTGTCATTTGTGCAGACTGTACGGACTGGAGAGAAGTAGATTCTAGTGACAGGGTACGATACATCTACCCGGATCTGGCGCCAGCCCCGTTCCAAACTTATTGTCGGCCGTCTCATAAAAGGACCTACATTTCCAGCCATACTCGTGCGTCGTGGAATTTTACCCGCGGATGGAACGAATACAGGTAAAACAATAATGGGGGACTGCTGACTTCACAGAAAATGCGTGTATACACAGATTGACAGGCAGACACAGACTCCCAGATACATACACACGCACACAAAGACAGGCTCGCATACACACACGAGAGAGAGAGAGAGAGAGAAAGAGAGAGAGACAGAAAGAGAGAGAGACGCTTTGACGCTTTGACATTTTATTGAATAAACACGAAGGTTCATTTCAAAATGGGTTGGTTGGGGTAAAGGGTACAGCTTTGCGAGAAATTTAAAACAATACACAATATTCATCGTTTCCGTCGCGGCATGGAAACCAGACCGCGTTGAGTGTCTGTGTCTTCTAGGTTTAGCACAGTCGTTCGCATCGTGGAGTGAGATCTTTTATCATCCAGATTGTCAATCACCTGGTGCACTGCCTATACCACCGCTAATATTACGCAAGATCCTGTCACATTTGTCAAGAGAGAGCGAGAGAGTTCTTTCCATGTCTCTTATACTTGAGGCGTCTTGGCACATTTCATCTGGTGAATCAAAAGGAATGTCACAATTTGTGCTGGTCCTTCGGGCAGGTGTTTCTGTCTCTATGTTCTTCAAGCTGCAATGTCCCTTAGGGCTCACACTGTCACTGCCTGTAGTGTTGATGTTTTTTGCACGCTTTTCATCACCTATGACACCACCGTGACCTGTTGTCCTGGCTCTACTGCGTGTCACCACGCCTGGCTGCGTCAAATTACTCATAACATTGTTCTTACAACGTATTTCACGTGCATGTGCGCTGGCTCCTCTAACAGTGTGTTTGTCGACTTGTTCACGCTGTTTGTCAGTAACAATGCCTTTACTAACTTTGCTATTTGTTTTAACTGTAGCGTCATCTTGGTTTCGTAAAGAAAGAGGTATTTGTGTTTCTCCTACCTTGGTCTGTCCCTGTCTGAGGTTAGCACGATGTTGGTCCCGTCGTATTTGCGAAGGTGATTTTTTCTTCCACTGTGACAAGGCGGGTGTCATGGCGGCCTCACGGTCTGTAGCTGTCAGGCGAAGCGTGAACACAGCGTTTCGGCCTTTGCCAGAGACTTGCCATGATGTGACTCTGTTTTTCGCCAACAGAGTGGTCAGTAGGTCGCATGCTGCTGCTGGTAAACCGGCAACGTCCATAACTCAGCGTGGATAAGCAAAAGTTTGACAATTACCTGAGAGCGAAAAGTACACACGTCTTCTCTCCATCGCCGGTGACCTTGACCGAGGGAAAGAGAGAGAGAGAGAGAGAGAGAGAGAGAGAGAGAGAGAGAGAGAGAGAGAGAGACGGAGAGAGAGAGAGAGAGAGAGAGAGAGAGAAAGACAGAGAGAAAGAGGAAGAAAGAGAGAGAAAGAGAGAGAGAGAGAGAGAGAGAGAGAGAGAGAGAGAGAGAGAGAGAGAGAGAGAGAGAGAGAGAGAGCGTGAGAGATATAGAGAAAGACAGAAGAGAAAGGGAGAATGTACGTTCTGGCTCACCGATTCCGACAGACCCTAAATATTAACGCAAAATAGGCTTCTGGACTAAACTTTTACTAAAATGAAACATGCGACAAAATCAGAAAAATACTGCATAAATCCATACAAAAAAAATACAGTAAAGTAAGGTTGTTTTGAACCAATGCCGGGTCTGTCGGAATCAGTAACCCAGAACGTACATTCTCCCTTTCTCTTATACAACATTCTTAAGCTCAATACGCTCTCTCATTTACAAACTTTACTTCATATGTTCTTTCACTGTTAGAATTATATCTGATACATGCAATGTGACTGTCTAAACGAATAGTTAACTCTTTACAAGTGATTCTATTTTTACTTTTTCTTCCCGTCCTATTTGAATCCCCTTTTTTAAAAACTGCTTTTTCAGATCTTCTATATCGATTGGCTTGTTATATTCAGCTCGTGTTTTTGTTTGAATACTTGCTTTCTTACTTTTGTAGTCATCAAAGTCTGTTTGTATCTGTTTGAATTCTTCGTCAGAAACTTTTGAATCTTCAAGTGCTTTACTGATAGACAGTTTTAGGCTAGACAATTTTGATGATGCAAGAGTGGAAATGGATTCGTGTTTTTCAAGCTTTTTCACAATTTTTTTCATTATAGCTGATGCTATAAATGATAAACCACCAACTGCTGCTGCCACACCACCTAGGATTAGAGAAACTGGAGTCCCTACTCCGGTAGCTAACAGAATTGTTCCCGTTACACCTGCAGCTGATGCAAGGATAGTAGAACCAGTGCTGGCATTAGAAAGGCTGTTGTAAGTTGTTGAGTACTTACGTCTAGCGCGAGAATATTTTTCTAATTCATCTTCTAGTTGTTTTTGTATATTACTAATGTGTGCCAGTCTGAATTGTTGACTTTCTGCTGCACTTTCATCAATATTAGGATAAAGCTTCACACTGCTAGTCATCTTTTTAATGCAAAATATAAAAAATTTATCTTAATTCTCACTGGCCAGTGTTTCTGCTAAGCTTTGAAGCTGTTCATTGCTTAACACCTTATCTGTATAGTAGAAAGCAATCAAATCAAGATAAGTAAGATTAATACTTCTTATTTCTGTTAAATTATTTATATCTGCGTTAACAACAACATTTTGGTTTGACGTCTGTTTTTTTATTGTGTTAGAATCCTTTTGAACAGCAATAAATACTCTGACTTCTTCAACATTTAATGGTCTCCAGTTGAGATTTATTCCTCTCATTAGAACAGTGTTTGTGGTTTCTTCCCTTTTCCTGACAACTATATCAAATATCATAGTTGCATTCTGCCCTATTGGAAGCTTGGGTATAAAATCGACAATGGTGTCAGCGTCCTTTTCAACACTTTGTTTTCTGTGAATGAGATAGTTGTTCTTATGGAAAGGTTTAACTGCAACTTCTCCCCTGCTGTTAATCGCAGGAACAAGGCTAACAATTAGTGGTTTAGCATTGATTGACTTACGGAATGTGTCGTCTTTTCCAACAAGAGTGTATGGACTCACAAATTCAAACTTCATTTCCCAGTCAATCTTTTTCATAACAGGACTAAGTACCCATTTTTTATTCTGATGTTTCCACATGTAGAATGTGTCATCGACAATTGGATCAGGTACATTAACATCACGGATTTGACCTAGTTTGAGGAATCTTGGTTTCTTTTCATCGTCGATTTCCTTTCTCTTGTAATGACCAGTGTCTGTAAACTCGAATGCATACACTGCACCAACTTCAGCATTGCTCTCAAAGTCGATAGCGTCTGCTAAATCTTTCAACTCTATAGTTGAACATGCAACAGGATAAGCTATTGTAGGTCCACTCGACATTTTAATACTCAATATTTTATGGAACTATTTCCAATGTAATGTTAAACAAACAATCAACTGGTTGTCCACTTTGATTTTTCAGATCAATGTGTAGGAATTCATGACACCCTTCCTCCAAGTCCTTGAACTGAAGTGTCTTAAATGTTGGCACGTGCATTTTACAAAAAGAGGCATCACTCGGTGGAAGAATCCTAAGCAGATCAGAACGCTGATCATTAAACAGATTATAGGATGTGTTAAGCTCTCTCATGTGAACAAACAGTACACTGTTAACATCCATGTCAATGGGACGTGTTCCCTTGTATATTTTTGTAATTCCAAGCATATCAAGGAGTTTGGTTGGAAACTCAAATGATCTGTTTACTTCTCTAGTTTTGGGCATAGTAAGAGTAGCAATGAGACTTGCATGATTTAAACTCGCTGTAATACCTACTGGAGCAAACAATTCTTTCTCTAAAGTGCAGAAGTCATAGTAACCATCTTCTACAGAATGTGTTTTACCATTAATTCTAACCCAGTTGTTATTCTTTTTTTTACTGATATTATACCAAGTAACCTTGTACATAATTTCATGCAGTGCAACTTTCATTCCTCCATTTTGATTGTTGATAGGGTTTGCAAGTTTAACTGGCACACCAGTCTTCACATTTGTTAGTGTGATAAACATTTTTTATTCAACAACAAAAATGATTCAGTATAAATTCAACAAAGACATTAAATACAAAACTGGACCATATTACAATCCAAAGACTATTTCTTTCCATGAGTTGGACTTTGCTGTAACAGAAACAGAATCCATTCGCGTTAAAGTGCCTGACCCATTCCATTCTTACCTAAATCCCCCAATCAAAAATGATAGTGTTCCAAAGATGTGGAACTCTCACCCAATTCAGTTCTATCAGAATCAGTTAAACTTTGCAATATTCTGTGCAACCACAGGATGTGGAGTGTCCTATGCAGACCACATGAATAATTCAAACTTACTGACAAAGTGTGTGTACACATTTCACGTTTACTATCAGTGCAGGAGAATCTTGTCTGAACTTCAGGCACCAATGCCGCATGAAAAGAGCTGGAACCCATTCAACAATAGGATAAACATGAAAGTGTATGAGCGTCTCTGCAATGAATTCAATATAGATTTTAAGACCGACTTTAGGCAAAAGCAAGACAAAAACCATGGCATGGGAACACTATATTTATGGGGTGTCCACAGGAGGTATAATTTTGATTACTGGCCAGGTCATACATCTTTTTCTTCAAATGTGCAGGTACAGTTAGGATCAATAGAACAACAGCACCACAATGCATGGACTACTTTTATATTAGACACCGGCAAAGGTTTCACTGGATCAGGTGTTGAAAGGATCAATGAATCTATCCGAACATATGCGTGGTGCTTGCTAGGCTCGCAGGCACAGACACGATCAAACATACTGAGAACAAGCACAGGGTTTGGTGCGCAGAAACAGTTGTTATCAAATTTAGAAGATGTCATAAACTCTGCAGTTGATCTGCCTTCCAGCATCAAAAGGTATCAAGACTCTCTCCGTTATGCAAGATCAAAAGTTGACTTTGCTGTTGGTAACGGCCTTTACATGTTACCTTCTGATCTCCAGCTGCAGATTGGAACAATAACAAATTATAACAATGAAATCATTATTGCTAGTGACACCCAGCCGCTTGGAAAGGGTGAAGAACTGAATTCAGAAATCAGAACGATGTTACAGCCATATCACAATGAACAGAAACAAAGCGTGACAAGTGAAGATCACGCTGCAGGTGAAGATCATTCTGTCACTAGTGATGATCAAGCTGTTAGTATTAGTGATGATCATGAATCGCAGAAGACTGCTCTAGTAATTGGTGGAGTGGGTGTAGGCTTACTTTTGCTTTATTCTCGTTAGCAGAACACCTGCAATTAAAACTATTAGAGTCCAGAGATGTTCAGCCATGAAACCAACAACTTTACCTGCAAAAGATAACAGCCAGCTAACAATTGAACCAATGATTCCTGGAAGTGCATCCAAAGCTTTTGCTGCTAGTTTCTTTAATAGTTCTGCAATGTGTTTGAGTTGTTTCTTTACCCATCCCGGATCAGATGGAGGTGAAGGTGAAGGTGGAGGTGGAGGTGTGACAGTGCCACCTGTGAGTGTTAACACTAATGTGCTTATTGCAAATCCTAACGCAGTTAGTATACTAGCTATTGTGATTCCCTGCTCTCTGAAAAGCGTTCTAATTCTTTCAGCAAGAGTTGTGTCTTCGTAAAGGATTCTTTGAATTGTATTTTTTATTCTGCTGACCTGTGTTCTCAGTTGTTCTCTATTGTTACTTAGAACTTCTAACCTTATGGCTTTCTCCTCCTGCAAATCTTTTAAACGCTTAGAAATTCTGTTTTTTACTTCTTGTTCTAGGTTCAAATCATCAGCATCAGCAAGTTTTTGTTTCTCTTTGTTTATATCTTCATCCAGCTGACCTAGTTTTGACAGATTATTTGCTATTTCACCTCTGATGGTTTGTAGTGATTGATTAAGGGCTTCTATTTCTCTCATAGGTAATAGTTCATGTGGAGTCTTCAGTGAAGTTTCCTCAGAAAAAGAAGTCTCTATCTCTTGTATAAGTTGATCAGCCTCATCTGCAAGTTTATTAAGATCTTGCAATGGAACAGATTCTATTTGAGTAGCAGTTGGTAGTCCTAGTTCTGCTTGTTGAAGTAAGGAAACAACATGGGAAGGTGATGACCGTGTGCTAGGCACAATATCTAATTGCCTAAGTCGATTAGCAGTAAGTTTTTGTTTTAGTGAAACTTTTGATAGAAACTTAGCAGGATTAGATTTATATGTAAGTTGGACTTTTTCTCCTTTATCGTTAGTTGTATATAAATGATTTGCTTCCATTTTGAACTGGTTTGGATCTAAAACATCAGGTTCTTCTCCTAAACTTTTGTAGAAATCTCTAACTTTACCTTCCAGAAGTTCATGTCGTGCCACCTCATAATGCAGTGAATGATGGTAGGGAACCAAAGGGATTGCTTCGCTCATGTCGTCCGCTGGCTCAAATAAATCTTCAAATCCACCTTCTGCCATTTGTAACTTATTTTTTATTTTGAAAATAAAAAAAGATGGCACAATCGTTCGGTTCTGTTCTTGATCCTTACAGAAGGCTGAAAGAACCTCTCGGGGTAAAAGGAATAAGGCAAACAGTTATAGTTACAAATAATCCTTCTACTATTGATCAGAATGAAATACTTACTGTTAGGTTTCCTAATCTAGGTAAGAACGATGTTATTGTACCAGGCACTGTAAGACTATCATTCAAATTAGAATTAGAATCTGGCTCAGATGAAAATAGGACTTTGGCTTATAATGTAGGAAGAGCAATTGTGAGGAAGATTACTGTCAAACTGGAAGGGCGGGAAGTGATGTCATTGAATAATGCAGATGTATTTTTAGTTTATGCAGATAATTGGTTGACTGACAATGAAAAGAAAAACAGAGTGTTTCAAGGGATTCAGTCAGACAATGGGATAAAAGTTAGAATAGGAGCAGGAGATAAAGCTGACAACAAAAAAGATAACGCTGTCAATGTTGCTTTTGGAAACAAATTTTGTATTCCACTTGACTTTGAACTCATAAATTCACATCCTCCCTTCTATCAAGGAGCATTGCGTGACAGGCTGTCATACGACCTGACTTTCAATAGTTATGATCGTGTTATGCTTTCACAAGACCCGGAAGCAAAGTATAAGGTGTCTGGAATTTCTTTAGAGTTTGATGTTGTAAACCATCCTGAACTGGCTAGACTTATAGAAAATCAGTACAGTTCTAAGCTGCCTATCTATTATGAAAGAGTGTTGAATCACAGTACACTTTCAAAAAGCCAGGCTGATCCAATCTGGAACATTAACTTGAATACACCAGCTAGGTCAATGAAGGGAATACTTATGTTGTTTGAGGAACCAAAAGATTCATATGAAAGGCAAATAGAAAAGTTTTACAATCCACTAATCAATAGAGTATATTGCACAATTGAAGGGCAGCCAAACCAAATATTTGCATCTGGCATGCTGCCATACCAACACTATGATGAAGCAAGAAAGTACTTTACTGGAGGAAGATTGAAAGACCCAACATCTGATCTTGTGGCTAAAGATCTACATTTACACGGTGTTGGCGTAGAAGATTTCTTGACAAATAAATATGCGTTATGGCTGGATCTCAGAACAACTGACGACAACAAACTGCATGGAAGTGGAAGGCGAATTGAAAACGGATCAGAAGGAATCACAATACAAATTGAAAAGGAAGTAGGGAGTAGTAGTAAATCAGTTAAGATCTACGTGTTTGTTGTGTCAGATGCGCAGTTAAACATCTCTGAAAGCAGATTACAGGATATTGTTTATTGAACGTGTTAAAATGAAGTATCTAGATTTTCTTCCAAAAGATCCACACTGTTCTTTGATTTGTGGGGCAACAGGTTGCGGCAAAACAAGATATGTTTTGGATTTATTACAGACTGTTTACATAAATCACTTTGAACACATAGTTATATTCTGTCCAACCATAAAGCATAACAGAACATACAAGGAGAGAAAATTCATATGGTCTGATCAAAATATATTTATTGTAAATCCTTCTGATCGTCTAAATGTTTGCTTGGAGCATTATTTCGATCTTTTTCAGAACACACCAACACTGTTTATTATTGATGACTGTGCAGCAGAACGTGACATTGTTAGAAAGAAAAGTGCACTAGCAAAGCTTGCATTCAGTGGACGACATGCATTAATATCAGTTTGGATATTAACACAAAAATACAATGCAGTTCTGAAAGACTTTAGAGAGCAACTCAAAACAATAACATTGTTCTATTCAAAGGACCGTGACAGTTTTGAAGAGTGCCTTCGAGAAAATGATGTCATTGAAAACAAACAGGAGAGAGAAAGAATAAAGAATAATCTGAAATCTTCTAAGCACTCGAAACTGGTTTTAAAAACTGATCAACCAGTTCAGTATGTATGTTTGTAGAAATCCTTGCTAAGTTCTTGTCAAGTTCTTACTCAAGTTCTTGTCAAGTTCTTACTCAAGTTCTTGTCAAGTTTTTACTAAGTTCTTGTCAAGTTTTTACTCAAGTTCTTGTCAAGTTCTTACCCAAGTTCTTACCCAAGTTCTTACTAAGTTCTTACTCAAGTTCCTACCTAAGTTCTTGTTAAGTTCCTACCTAAGTTCTTACTCAAGTTTAATTACTAGATTTTAATTTTATTCTGCATCAAAATAAAATGAACTGTGATGAATTGCTGATGCAGACTGCTACAGATATTGAAATCTGTGACAGTAGGACTATACCTGATAAAAAAGAAAGATTGTATTCACTTGCTGTTTGTGGAAAAACAAAACACTACCTTGGGCGGCAGTTAACTGTGGAAGAAGTACAACATCTTTCCTCAGAAGATATAGAAAAGTATCATGGACGGTATGAATCAGTGCTTGGTTCTAAGATGGTTAGAAGTATTGGACAGACTGTTATAGGTTTGTACACAAAGATTTTTGGACATTTTACACCTCTCGACTCGGAGGAAGACTTAACACATGATCTAACTCATGACCCTGTTGTTTCCAAGTCCCTCGAATCTCTTGCCTGTGGCCTGTATTATCGATTTGGTGCTTTATTAGTACCATTTGTTGCTGGATTAATTACTTTCAAACACATTAATTTTCATAATAAAAAAAATGACAGATCAGTTGAAGCAGACAGTGGAGCAGACGAAAATACCAGAAGTGAACACAGTGACAAAGAAACCTGGTAGAGTAGAAGCAGGAAAAAAACTAGCCGAATGGAACAGACAAAAAAAGTTAAATCAAAAGGCAAAGCAGAACATTATGTCTGAAGTTGAGCAGACACCAAACATTCCTGAAGTGACTAAGGTCACACAAACTGATCAAGAATTAAAATCTTCATTTCTATCATACAGAAAAGTAGCTGTAGCAGCTGTTGTTGGAGGAGGTGGATACTTGCTTTACAAACTTTGGCAAGGCAAATATAAAGTGTCAGAAACACCAAAATCAGAAACACCAAAATCAGAAACACCAAAACCAACAAACAAAGCAGTACAAACAATAAAAAAGCCCACAGTAGTACCTGCAGTGGATTCATTTCATATGGAATAATTTTAATATTTTAATTTTGATAACATAAAAATGAGTTCTGAAAAGACAATAGTTAATCTAGTTTATCACGCTGCAGTGATTGGAGGCTTGAGTGTAGGTTACACAATGCTGGGTAAAAGTCTCCTCAGAATGAAACCAGCCGACTTGGGAAAGTTAGACTTCGAAGACGGTGCTAAACTAATTGGTGTTGTGACAGCTTCCTTTGCAACAAAAGACTTCCTGGTGAAGCAAGGAATTATTCCAGAAAATATAAACATGTAAGACAATAAAATGGCTAGCTTGGTTATGATGGTGGGAGGTGCGATTGTAAATGCGCTTGCATTTTCTGGCAGCAACTATTTGTTTTCTAAACTGCAAAATGGTGAAGAGAGGGAAAGGCACAACAAAGCCATGGAACAACTGGCGAAAGCACAGGATGAATACGAGAAGAAACGAATTGCGCAGTTAGACTTTATGAATGATAAACTCAGGCAGCAAGGACATGCAAACAAAACCTTTGCCAATGTTGATGCAGCCATTCAAGAATACTATCTTGTAACTGGAAAGAAAATGAAGACAAGTGCTCCTCCAAAACTGGGTGACTTTTATCAGCCTTCAGAAGAGCAGAAGGTGGGCGAGATTGTTTTCATTGTTATTGGTATGGCTGTTGTTTACTTTATTGCGCGTGCTGTCAAATCTTAATATTCTGTCATTTAAAAAACCATGAGTGATGCTTTGTTATCTAAAATATATTATTCCCCAAAAGGATACTGGAAAGGAAGAACTGCTATTGACAAGCTCAGTGACGCAGCAGGTGTTTCTCAAGATATAGCAAAGAAATGGTTGTCAAAGCAGGCAGTTTGGCAGATCTATTTACCTGCACCAAGAAAAATTGCACGACCACACTTTGTTAACATTAAACCGAATGACACTCATCAAATAGACCTGCTGTATTTACCGCATGACACAGTCAGAAGGAAGAAATATAAGTATGCACTGACTGTAGTTGATGTTGCAACAAGATACAAAGATGCTGAACCGTTGACAGAGAAAAGTGCTATAGCTACAGCTGTTGCCCTGCAAGAAATTTACAGACGTGGACCACTAAAGTATCCCAGAATGATTCAGTGCGATGATGGTAAGGAGTTTAAAGGAGCTGTCAACCAGCTTCTGTTAAAACATCATGTTACAGTGAAGAGAGGTATTCCAGGAAACCACAGGTCACAGGCTATTGTTGAGAGCTTTAACAAACAGTTGGCAGAAAAACTGTTTTCATATCAGTACCATCAGGAATTTTTGGACACAGAAAGTAAATTGCGTAACACTGAATGGGTCAAAAGATTACCATCAGTACTTAGAGCAATGAATCTGGAGGTATTTAAAGCTACAGGGTTAAGACCAGTTGATGCAATCAAACAGAAAACAATACCTGTTGCTCCAAAGTCAACAACACCAGTGGCATTACTACCTTTCAATCAGAAAGTCAGATATTTATATGCACCCGGTGAAGCTGAGGGTGACAGCAGGAAGCGTGCAACGGATCCAATCTGGAGTATTGACATTCATGAAATCAAGAGAGTAGTAGAGACAAATCCACCTATATATTACTTGAGAGAACCAGCACCGCAAAGAGCCTTTGTAAAAGAGGAATTACAATTAGTTCCACGTGGTACAAATGTTAAATGATTTTTTATTTCAGATTTTATAGTGTTAACAAAAATGGAAGCTCTGAGAAAGAATTGCAACTTCATTTTTTTAATTTATATTTTTATTTTGAGTTATAAAATCAAACTCACAGCGATGGAAGACTCTGTATTAGAATCTTTATCGACAGTATTTGACACCGTTGAATTACAAGTAACGGATCCTCAAAATGTGCAGTCCAGTGTGCAAGACGCCATTGAACAAATTCCAAACAATTTGTTGATTGAACCTCCAGTAAAAGCGCAGATAGTCAGTTTAATAAAATACAAAACAGTCAGTGATGAGGTGCTAGAAGTTCATGTTTCAACCAGACAACTAGCACTTAATTCTATGGCAGAATTGAATGGAAACTGGGCAGATGAAATGATGAAACGGTTTGAGCAAGCTGCAGAGGATGCAAAGATGAAAGGATCCGGATGGTCAGAAGGTGAAATTCTAAAAATAGAATTGAAGCTAAGTAAATTTGCCCCCATCAGAGGTAGAAGTTACATACCTTTACCTCCTGCTCTTGTCAAAAAACGTGCTGTGCTGAACATAAAGAATGATGATGACAAATGTTTTATGTGGTGTGTTCTGGCAAGACTGTACAGTGTAAAGAAAAATGCAGAAAGAGTGTCGAACTATCATGCATACAGAAATAAACTAAACTTTACTGGTATTGAATTTCCTGTCAGCATTACAAGCATTGACAAATTTGAACAGCAAAACAAACCCATCACCGTAAATGTTTACACGTGGGATGAGGAAGATGAACTGAAACCAGTCAGAATATCAAAGAACTCACCAACGATTGGTGATTGTGATACTAACCATGTTGACATGTTACTAATGACTGATGGTGTAAAATATCATTACACTTTGATTCGTACAATGAGTAGACTGATGGCGAGCACAAGCAATCACAATAGTAAACAAGGAACTTAGTCGATAAATATCGACAGGGGGCCGACAAATGGTTTAAATGGGAAATGTGTGTATATGGGTGTGGGTTTGAAACAAACAAACAAACCAACCCATGTGAACCCCGGGCCGCAGGCCTTCGATGTAGTGATTGAAAAAAAAGGATGTTCTCAAATGGTTCAATTCTCATTTGGTCTGATTCTCAAATGGTACCGGTATACTCCCCCCCCCCCCCCTGGCCGCAGGCCTAGGAGTAAAATTTTTATAGACACTGACCTTCTTCCCAGGGGTCATTGACCCAGTTTTAGCTATGAGAGGTGGTTCGCCCAGAGGCTGTAGAGTATACTGGGGCGGTCTCTTTGATGTCTTGAGAGGAAACTTGGCCAGGGTAGTACATGCACCAGAACTGGTGGACACCAAGGACAAACATGAAATCGAAGCAGTTTGCTTTCAGAGAGAACGGTCGTCAGCAACTCAAACTTCTCTGTTTTCTTTTTTTTTTTAAATCTGACTTTCTTTGTGGCCCCCTGACTCCGCCCCCCTCCCTCTGTAAGGACCCCCCTCCACAAGGACCGATTTTTGTCAACATTTTAAAGGTCGCTAGAGAGGGGTTCCACTGTATGACCTAACCGCTACTGGCAGACGGCCTCAATCTTCACGCGCAAAGACGAGATTAATAGGTGCTCGGTTTTGGTATTTTGAATTACATTACATTAAACCTTTGTTGGGTTTCATGGTCATGGCAACAGCCATAATAATATTACATGATGTATAATATCATATTTCAGCATATGTGAATTACATGTCATCATACTAAACTGTCATACATTTTTATTCCTACATTATTCTGATTGATCACAACCAAACCTACTATCATTGGACACATCCAAATGCAAGCGCCTGTTCTTGACAATTTCTCTCTGATCTAAATATAAAATCAGTGCAATTTCCTGGGTCGGGCTTTGCCACAGACACTCACGGTTTGGCCTGTAGGTAAAATGTACAATGTATTTTCTGATTTGTGCACAAAAGCTTTTTTTCTTTTTTCTTTTTTTTAACATAACAATGTTTAATGTCACTGTATGTTTAAAAGACCATGGTCATATTTGTAAAAAAAATGTTAAATTAGAAAATAAATAACATTTTGGTTCATGATTTTTCCTACACCTGTGCCAAAAATAAGAAATAAAAATGTCGGGTATATAAGTCACTCAAATACAGCTAGGTATGAATGGCTCGGTTTGAGTTTGTTGCAGTTGACCCTGCACAATGCGACATATCATGTTTTTGTTGAACAATTTTGACGTCACCCCTCCCATAGGGTGACGTATTTCACAACTTCCTGTGTTACACAAACTCTGTGATGACCAATTTTGACGTCACCCCTCCCATAGGGTGACGGATTTCACAACTTTCTACAGATGAACAATTTTGACGTCACCCCTCCCATAGGGTGACGGATGTCACAACTTCCTGTGTACACAAACTGATGACGTATTTCACAACAAAATGGCGCTGCCCATGGTCAACCTCGAAACTATCCGTATAGAATGGGGGCGTCCTCGCCCCCATAACAAGACTTTTGTAGGCGATGTCTCTTGCGTATTCCATCAATTCATGCAGCACTTATACACAAGCAACATTGTAAGAGCGTTGATGATGCGGTTGTGAAGTTAACAACACCACCGCCAGACAGCAAAGTGTATTTTAAGAATGTATGCAAACTACAGAAAAATCCTTATGTTGTTTATGCTGACTTTGAATCTATCATTGTGCCATATGAAGGACCTTTACCAAAAGACCTACCTAAAACAGTAACTCTAAGTAATCATCAAGTCTGTTCATATGCATTTATTGTTGTTAGTTCAGATGGTAAACATTCTAAACCGCAATTGTACAGAGGACCTAATGCAGCAAAGAACTTCTTACAGCAAATGAACCAAGTGCGAAATGACTGCTCCAAACAACTGAATCTTTCAGACATTGTTATGAAACCTGAAGACCAAGAACAGTTTAACTCTACCACACAGTGTTGGATATGCGAACAAAGTCTAACACCAAACACAGACAATCCAATAGTAAGAGATCATGATCATGTAAGTGGGCAGTTCCGAGGAGCAGCACACAGCAAATGTAATCTACAATTAAAGTTTGATCCTAAGACTTGGAAGCTTCCAATCTTCTTCCATAACTTGCGCGGTTATGATTCACATCTGATCATGCAGGCAGTAACTGATGAATACAAAGCAAGATGCATTGCGCAGTCTTCAGAAAAGTACATGGCCTTCACTCTGAATAGTTTATACTTCTACGATTCTGCTCAACATCTGATGGGAACACTTGAGTCTTTATCTTCATCACTAACTGCTTTCCCAATCACATGTAAGTACTTTGACAGTGACTTAGTTAGAAAGGGAGTCTATCCATATGAATACATGGATTCGTGGGAGAGGTTTGATGAAGATGAGTTACCACCAAAGGATGCTTACTTCTCACGGCTGAAGGGTAAAGGTATAAGTGACGAAGACTATGAACACGCTAAGACTGCATGGAATAAATTAGGATGTAATACAATGGGTGATTATCATGATCAATATTTGTTGGCTGATGTTTGTTTACTTGCAGATATATTTGAGAATTACAGAAGAACATGTATGAAGCACTACAATCTAGATCCTTCACATTACATATCTGCACCAGGCATGAGCTGGGATGCATTTCTTAGATTTACAGGAGTAAAGATTGACTTGCTATCAGATCTACCTACACTTCAGATGATTGAAAATGGACTACGTGGAGGAATCAGTATGGCTTCACACAATTACTGCAAAGCCAACAACAAATACTTGGACGACTTTGATCCTATGAAACCTTCTAATTACATCATGTATCTAGATGCAAACAATTTGTATGGTTGGGCAATGTGTCAGACGCTTCCACTTCGGAACTTTAAGATCTATTCAGGACCATTTTCACAATGTGTTGTGCTGACAATATTAAAAGCAGGCCCAGACAGTCGAAAGGGATGGATACTAGAAGTTGACTTAGACTATCCACTATCACTTCATGATCTACATAATGATTATCCTTTAGCGGCTGAGAGGTTAAAAGTAAACCCAAGAGAACCTCCAAAGCTGGTGCCCAATCTGTTTCACAAAAAGAAGTATGTGTGTCACTACAGACTGTTACAGTTTTACATTAGACATGGATTGATTTTGAAGGCTGTTCATCGTATAATTTTATTTGATCAAGAACAGTTTATGAAACCTTACATCATGAAAAACACAGAACTGAGAACCAAAGCCGCTGATGCATCAGAGAAAGACTTTTTTAAACTGATGAACAACAGTTGCTTTGGTAAGACAATGGAAAACCCACACAAGAGAAAGGATGTTAGACTTGTTACAAGAGAAAATGAGGCCATCAAGCTGACATCCAAACCACAGTATCAAGACTTTAAATACTTTCATGAACAGCTGTATGGTATCTTAATGAAAAAACTTGTAGTCAAGCTTGACAAACCAGTATTCATAGGCTTTACTGTGCTAGAGTTGTCAAAACTGTTGATGCTTGAGTTTTTGTATGATTATTTGAAACCAAGATATCCCAAATCGAGAGTACTTTACACAGACACAGATTCATTCTTACTTGACATTCCAGCGGATGACATTTACAAAGATCTAGAAGCTGAAAGTCCTGCAGTAAAAGGAAAAGATTCTTTTTATGACACTTGCGACTACCCTAAAGAATCACCATTGCACTCAAATGTTAACAAGAAGGTTATTGGAAAGATGAAAGATGAAATGAATGGGAAGATAATTAAGGAGTATGTTGGATTGCGTGCAAAGATGTACAGTGTTGCAAGTGAGAAAGGGGTGGTTAAAAAAGCAAAGGGTGTAAGCAAACAGGTTGTAAAGTCGAGCATATCGCATGATAACTACAAGGAAGCACTGTTTCAGAAGCGAGTGTTTCACCATGACAACCCTAAGATCAGTTCCGCGCTTCATCAGATCAACACAACTATTGTAAACAAGAAATCTTTAGATGCTAATGACACAAAGCGCGTTTATTCATCACCAGAATATTCTTATGCAATTGGCCACTGGAGAACAAACGCGGCTTCAAATAGTCTGAGTGTGTAATAAGAATTTTTGTCAATCGGGAAAACCCGCTATGACAGCTTTGTTTTGACTGCAGTGGGGAAAAGGACGTTGCTTGTGAAAGGGGAGTGTTTGTGAAAGGGGAGAAGGCTTTGTTGAGTTTCAAAGCAGCCACCAAGTACACTTATCAAAAGCTTGAATCAATAAACAAGTCATTTGCATAAGTTAACACTCGGCGGCCGCCCGAAGGCAGCCTAAAAAGTTTATAGTAGGGCGTTGAAGCAGGGTGAAGCAAAAACAATAACACAGCTGAAGCAGGGTGTTGAAGCAGGATGATTAAGAAGACAGCCAAAGCAGGGCAGGCGCAGCAAACCGTACATGCATGATCGTTACTATATTTAGAATCACGTCATTACTATTTTTGAAACCGTACATGCATGATCGTTACTATATTTAGAATCACGTCATTACTATTTTTGAAACCGTACATGCATGATCGTTACTATATTTAAACACTTGTCTAACAGTGCAGGCGCAGTGTGATACTTCTGTTGTTGCGCACAAACAAGCACTGTAAGTCTAAGACTGGGACTGTTGGAGCTCTGATGTGACAGGAATATGCGGCGTTTCTGACCAGTACTCTCTGTACTCTTCGATCTGGAGCATCTCTTCGATTTGTTTAAGTTTGCCCATGATAAAACTGATTGGCAAACCAACAGTGGTAAATCGCGGAAATGCATAAAGCGATCTAGCAACGGCGCGTAGTCTACGCGCATGAACATCGGAATAGCCAGTTTTTGCTTTCAACCAGTCAGCCCACGTTTCTTTCATTCTCCCTTCTTTTCTTTGCTTCTCCTGCCATTGTTTGCACATAATCAAAAACTGTCCAAACTGAATGTAAATTAAGATTTGTTGTGCGTCCTGTCTTTTGAGATTTCTCATCCCTTTTTGCAGTCTTTCCACAATATCTTTTTCATTTTCTGCTTGAGCAAAATAAGCATTTGTGAAAGCTTCTGTGGATATAGCATGGCTAACATCTGCTTGGTTTGAAACGAGATAGTGATGTAAATCACTTGGCGTTGTTGGTTCTACTCTCTTTTTCTTTCCGTCTTTTTCTTTGAACAAATCTTCTATCTTCCTTTTTGGTTTTTTGGGCAGTCTCATTAATCCTTCTGTTTTAGCCTTAACTGCTATTAAGGCCATCTGCTCAAAATATTTTCTATTCTCTTCTAGTACATGCTGTTCTTCTTCTGTCCAAAATTCTGATGGTGTTGGCGCTGGTAGTGGGACATTACAAGCTTGTTCCATGTCAGGTAGAATTAAAGTTGTTGACCGCCTAGAATAATCTAACAATTCTTGATGAACATTTTGCGATTCAAGAAGCTCTTTCTCTAATTCTGCGACATTCACCTTGTTAAATTAAGCACTTTTTTCACTGAAACACATACACGTCTTCACAGAACAGCACCTCAATACGAAATGGCGAGACAGGTCTGCCTGGTTGCTAACAACACAAACTAGATCGGGTTGTTATCAACACACAGTGGTGGGCGGAAGTGACGTAACTGTTGCTATCACATGATTTAATCTTGTCTTGCCATTGGAGGAATATAGAAGACAGGCTTGCTGTTTGTTTTTACCAGATCAATACGGTAGTTATGGCTTGCCGACGACGGGCAGATTGGATCGAAACACACGCTGGCTGTTTGGAGTGGCCCAACTAGTTAATATTTCAATGGAAACTAAATTTAGCGTTGTATAAGAGAAAGGGAGAATGTACGTTCTGGGTTACTGATTCCGACAGACCCGGCATTGGTTCAAAACAACCTTACTTTACTGTATTTTTTTTTGTATGGATTTATGCAGTATTTTTCTGATTTTGTCGCATGTTTCATTTTAGTAAAAGTTTAGTCCAGAAGCCTATTTTGCGTTAATATTTAGGGTCTGTCGGAATCAGTGAGCCAGAACGTACATTCTCCCTTTCTCTACAGAGACAAAGAGGAAGAAACAGAGAGAGACAGATTCAGACAGACAGTCAGAAATGAGGAAGAGAGAGAGAGAGATAGAGAGATATAAAGACAGAGACAGGCAGACAGACAGAAATATTGATTTTTAACTTCTTCTTTGTTTTTAATTCAAAGGGACGGGTTCGGTGAGCTCAACCCCAGTATAGGTGACCACTGGCTAGGCCTGAAGAACATTCACGCACTGACTCACAGTCGCGTCTTCAGGCTCACCATAGAGATATATCTGACCAACAACGCGTACTCTCAACGGCACTACAACGACTTCAAAGTTTCTGACGAATCCAGCAACTACGCTTTGTCCTTCTCCTCTACTCAAGGACAAAGTTCTACCCCGTCTCTTGGAGACTGCCTCACTGACGTCATAAGCAAGCCTTTCAGCACCTATGATGCGGATCACGATGACGTCACTGAGAACTGCGCACAACGTCATCAAAGTGGTTGGTGGTTTGGAAATTGCACGTTGTGTAATCCGAACGGGGTGCTGATGAAACCTGCGGATGGGATCCTGTCTGGGGCACCCGAAGAAGTTTTTTGGTACCCAGGCTTTGGTAACCGAGCCCCGTTAAAAGTGTACATGTTCCTACGATAAAGAGTCCACAACCATCCTCGAAGAATGGTCACTTTAACAGATGCTGTTGCAGCTGGGGGGTGTCCGGGTGATTTAATTCTCAATAGGCTCCGTGTATGTTAAAGCTGAATGTTAAAACTAAGAAAGTCAAGCCAAAAAGGCTATGTGTTTTATTGAAAAGGACAATGGCGAACTTTTATGTGACAGTGATGAGATTACTAAAGAAGTTAAATCCTTCTATGCACAGTTGTATGCTTCAAGGGAACATAATATAACGAATGAAGACATTCCTAATAACTTAGAACATCCTGTTTTGACTGATGAAGAACGTGATGGACTTGAAGGTATTATTTGTAAAGAAGAATTAGTCAAAGCAGTAAAACAACTTAAAAACGATAAAAGCCCCGGATCGGATGGATATTCAGCAGAATTTTTTAAAATTTTCTTTATTGATCTAGGTGCTTTCTTGCTTCGTTCAATTAATGAAGGCTTTAGAAAAGGTGAAATGTCGGTAACACAACGTCAAGGAGTGATCACCTGCATACCCAAAGAAGGGAAAGATAAAAGGTTTCTAAAAAATTGGCGTCCTATTACTCTTTTAAATACTGTCTACAAAATAGCTTCCACCTGCATTGCTGAAAGGCTGAAACGTGTTCTCCCAACCATAATTCATGAAGATCAAAAAGGGTTTATGCAAGGTAGGAATATAGGCGAAAATATTCGTTTACTCTATGATTCTATTATTTATGCTAATGAACGACAAGCTGATGGCCTTCTGTTAATGGTAGACTTTGAAAAAGCTTTCGATAGCATTGCATGGTCGTTTATACAAAAAGCACTGAATAAATTTAACTTCGGAAATGATATAAAAAAGTGGATATTAACTTTTTACAGAAATAGTAAATCATGTGTAGCAGTAAACGGACAATATTCAGAGTGGTTTAATCTGGAGAGAGGAACCCGTCAAGGGGACCCTTTGTCTCCTTATATTTTTCTAATTTGTGCCGAAATTATGGCAATAATGATGCGTCAGAATCCAAAAATAAAGGGACTGAATTTTTTTGATGTCGAAATTTTATTGTCACAATATGCGGATGACACTACTTTTTTCCTTGATGGTACCAAAGATTCTTTTTGTGCATGTGTAGAAACACTACAGACATTTGCTTCTTTGTCAGGTCTAGTTATTAACTATGATAAGTCGTCAGCAGTGTGGATAGGAGCCTCTAAAAATTCTAACGTTAAGTTTATGCCAGAACACAACTTTGTTTGGAATCCCACTGTTTTCAGAGTTTTGGGTATCTGGTTTTCGACAAACATTGAGGAAATTGTTCCAATAAACTATGAAAATAAGTTTGTGGAGATTAAGAGAATTTTCAACTCATGGTCCAGAAGGAATTTAACCCCTTTCGGAAAAGTAACAGTCATTAAGACTTTGGCATTGTCCAAACTTACCTACCTATTTATGAATTTGCCGGACCCAGATGAGGATTTTCTAGCTAATCTACAGAAACTACTGTTTAATTTTGTTTGGGACGGGAAAATTGACAAAATTAAAAGAACCTCCATGTATCAGGCATATGAAGAGGGGGGACTTAAAATGGTTAACGTGAGAGTTTTTCTAT
>NC_090258.1:9852747-9890247 GCF_037325665.1 Littorina saxatilis | reverse complement strand
AATCAAAACAACCATACCCTGAAACAACATGTCCCAGAAACCATAGTGGTATAAACGTCCAATTTGCTCCCTTCTCTTCATACAAACGTCCGACCCATTGTAAATAAAAAGACTCTTGCATCCTGTGCACATTTAGCATTTTCAACCCACCTTCACTTATTTCTTTCTCCATTACTTTTCTTTTCACTTTTTCAAATGCTTTTTTATTCGAACACTTTCTCTGCCAAATAAACTTATAAAACAATCTATATGGCTCTGTCAAAACCCGATCTGGCAATCCAATCGTCTGCATCACAAATACTAGCTGTGAAATAAAAAAACATTTGATTATTACAATTTTACCGTGAATCCTTAAATCTCGTCGACTCCATATCTTAATCAACTTCTTAATCTTCTGAACTCTTAATACCCAATTCTGTTCAACAGTTATTGCTCTATCATTATTTACGAAATATATACCTAAAATCTTAATCTTCTCTGTGCACTCAAAGGGCAACTTTTGCTGACCACAATGCTGTCCAATTTTCATTATTTTGGTTTTATTAACATTCAGGGTCAGTCCTGAAAACTTTGCAAACTGTATTATTATATCTTTAACTTTAAAGACATCACCACTGTTCTGTAAAAATATTGTTGTATCGTCTGCTAACTGTTTAATTTTTAGGGCACTCTCCTCGCCCACCTTTGAGGGTAATTCAACACCCGTTATATCACTTTTCCTAATTTTAATGGCAAGTATTTCCACCGCCAATATAAAGGCCAGGGGTGAAAATGGACAACCTTGTCTTATACCACACTTCAAGGGAAACGGTTCTGAAATCCACCCTCCGTGATTAATACTACTAAAAGTGTCTGTCATTAAAAGCTTAACCCATTTTTGAAAATCTTCACCAAAACCATATGATCTAAATGCTTCTATCATAAATTCCTTATAAATGGAATCAAACGCTTTACGATAGTCAAGGGCCAATATAAACCCAGACTTATTCGTTCGATTTAAATACTCTATTACGTCATCTATTGTACGAATCACGGTTCCAATATTCCTTCCTTTTATGTAACCAACTTGATCTTCATTTACTAACTTACAAATAACCGAACTCAATCTCTGATTTAAAACCTTTGCCAAGATCTTATAATCTGTATTAAGTAGGGTAATTGGACGCCAATTATTAAGGTCTTCCCTGGGTAATTCTGTACTTTTTTGTAATAACTTAATTATTCCTTGTTTTTGCGTAAAAGACAAATTATTATTACGAAAGGCTTCATTAAACGAGTCTGTAATCATGCTCTTTAATCTATTCCAAAACATTTTAATAAACTCTGTAGTGAGTCCGTCACTTCCAGGTGATGAACCATTTTTCATCATCTTTAATGCTGCTGCCACCTCTGCTTCCGTCAACATCCCTTCACATACATTACTATCTTCGTTCGTTAATTTAACCAATTCTTCTTCATCACAAAATTCCTTTGCTTCTGCCCTGATGCGTTCCTGACTTTCTGGACTTTTACCATACAAACATTTATAATACTGCACTTGTTCATTCAACACAAGAAATTGATCATCAACAATATCACCATTACTTGCCCTCACATGTGTCATCACATTATTTTGGGCTTGTACTTTTTCCAAATTCAAAAAATATTTCGTATTTCTTTCTCCTTCTTCTACCCACTTAGCTCTTGATCGTACATGAGCTCCTCTTGCTTTATCCATGGTCATTATTTCCAATTTCGATTTAACATTAAACATTTCTGCCTGCAATTTCTCATTATTAGGTTGTTCTGCACAATGTTTTTCCAACTGTTGCAACTTTGCTTGTAAATCTACAAATTCATTCTTCTGGCTTCTTGACCTTGATTTACCAAATTCTATACAAACCGATTTAATGTTTGATTTACATGTTTCCCATTGATCCTGAGCATTAGCACCCCTAGGCACATTATTACACATCTCCTCTATTAACGCATTCATTTTTTCAACAAATGCTTGATCTTTCAAATAGGAATTATTAAAGCGCCAGTAGCCTGGGCCCCGTACAAATTGGGAATCACACATTTCCACCAAAACCCCTCTGTGATCGGTATTTGCAACCGACACAATTTCACAACTTACACAGTTTGGAATAATGTCCTCTGTTACAAAGCAATAATCCAGTCGCCGTGCGATAAAAGGGTTACGTCTGCACCATGTATACTCTTTTTCCTCGCCATGCAACATTCTCCAAACATCACTCATATTCAGTCTAAATATTATATCTTTCAACAACTCAACTTCATTTTGTTTATGATTTTCACCAACTCATTTGACATAACTAAATTAAAGTCTCCCATTAACAACACTTTTTCTTCCGTATACTTTAGCAACACTGAGTTCAACTTATTATAAAATCTTACTTTTTCTTGGCTTACATTTGGAGCATACATATTAACTACAATATACTCTTTATCTTCTTTTATAACAGAAATTACTAATATTCTATCATAACTCTTCAATAAACTCACTTCCCCTACAAAATGCTTTGAAACAAGGATAAGTTCTCCCCTGCTATTATGCGTTCCTTCACTATAAAACATCTTTCCATCCCATTGTTTTTCCCAAATAGACACGTCTTGTTCTGTTATGTGTGTTTCCTGCAGGCAGGCTATATCAACCTTCTGCTGCTTTAAAAAGGTAAACATTGCGTTTCTTTTTAATTTATTTTTTAAACCTCTGGTATTTAACGAGATCATACGTAAACGCTCCATCCCGACAAAAGAGATTTACCAACTCAGTCTTCGACCAAATTCACAAATCCTAACTCAAAATCGTAGAAACAAAGCCAAGACCGAACACCAAAAAGGATCTACTCAAGTTGACGCTCTGTCATCCCAAGACGTCACTGAACTCCTCGTTTTCGTCTTCGGATGCCGGTCCTCTTCCGTCCTCTTCCTGGTCCGGCTGGTCCGGCTGACGTACTTGCTTTTCTGGCTGTGTTGGGGGTGTCGCTCCAACAGAGCGCCGTCGTTTCCTGGATCCCGAGCGTGCGGCTCCATCTGGTCTGAAGTTCAACCTCGACTGGCTCATTCCTCCACCTTTCGAGCGGCTCTGGGCTCTTTGAGGCTGGCGGCCTCTGCTTTCAGATCTGTTCCTGGGCTTCCTGGAATCTTCTCCCGATGCTTCTACTTGTTTGTTGTCTGTTCTATATAAATACGTTTATTAATACAAAAACAACAAGAGAGAGGAGGAGAGAGAGAGAGAGAGAGAGAGAGAGAGAGAGAGAGAGAGAGAGAGAGAGAGAGAGAGAGAGAGAGCTAGAGGGGTTCTGTGATTCTTTAATTATGTCCTAACCGGCCAGTACGACTAATTTCTGAATATTCCTGAAGGGTTTAAAACATATTAACATTGTGAAACAAACTTACATGCAAATCCCCTTTCAGTAGTGTAGAATTATTGTTAAAACGACTCTGGCGGGTGTTGCAAATAGGTTGGGCAGTCCTAGAAATAATGAATAACTGTCTGTATCACTGGCTCATTCACATAGACTATCGTTTATTAAGTGTCGGTTCACTAAATGTTGCTTCAAATCACTAATCGATAATCTCAACTTGCAATTTAAAATGTCCAGGTTTCAGGTCCCTCCAAAAAAGTAAGCTGGTGGAACAAAATTACCCCTGGCAAGTAAACGTTATAAATGCCCATAAATGTTCTTGCAGTGTGTTCTAAATGTCGCAGTTGAACGATTCTGGGAGGAGTAAGAATGGCCTAGGTGTGGCCGAGGGGAACCGCATCAGAAGACAGCAACAGACGAAGCAGAGCCACTGATACAAACTCGAGTGATTTGCTGAATGGTGTTTGCTAAATGGTGTTTGCTCAATGGTGATTTGCTAAATGGTGTTTGCTAAATGGTGTTTGCTCAATGGTGATTTGCTAAATGGTGTTTGCTCAATGGTGATTTGCTAAATGGTGTTTGCTAAATGGTGTTTGCTCAATGGTGATTTGCTAAATGGTGTTTGCTAAATGGTGTTTGCTAAATGGTGTTTGCTCAATGGTGATTGCTAAATGGTGTTTGCTCAATGGTGTTCGCTAAATGGTGTTTTGCTAAATGGTGTTTGCTCAATGGTGTTTGCTAAATGGTGTTTGCTCAATGGTGTTTGCTAAATGGTGTTTGCTCAATGGTGTTTTCTAAATGGTGTTTGCTAAATGGTGTTTGCTAAATGGTGTTTGCTCAATGGTGTTTGCTAAATGGTGACTCACCTGTCAAGGGTGAGAAACGTATGTTCATAAAAAGAATAAAACTACAGATTTGGCAAGGCCGTGAAGTCCAAGTCTAATTTTGTCAGAAAGGTCAACAACAGTGATTTATCCTACATACGTGAGTGAGACCAATCTTGAGACAACCATGTCGTTCAAACCACACGTATGTATATTATGTAAATAAGGTCATGTCAAACTAGTTTGGCAGGGACCTGCTTTATGACTACTTATGATGCCAGAGTCACCTAGACAAACGTCATAACGGAAACCCTTTTACGATATGCTGTTTCTCCTGGTAGAACTCGTTGCTTTTTCAAATAGTGAAAAGCTCGCTTTCGCTCGCAGTTATTATTTAAAAAAACAAACTCGTGTAAATCTGGTACAACACAGCAAGCCATGTAGTATTCTCTATTTATCTTTTCTTTTATTATCCACACACACACACACACACACACACACACACACACACACACACACACACACACACACACACATTAATTTGTAACTGTTTTTTTATATTTTTTTTTATCTCCCATAGGGACGGGTTCGGTGAGCTGAACCCCGGTATAGGTGACCACTGGCTAGGTCTGGACAACATACACGCTCTGACCCACAGTCGCGACTACAAACTCATCGCAGAGATGTATAGATCTGCAAAACAGCACGTACTATCAACAGTACTACAACGACTTCAAAGTTTCCGACGAATCCAGCAACTACGCTCTGTCCTTCTCCGCTACTCAAGAACGGGGTTCTGCTTCGCTTGGAGACTGCCTCACTGACGTCATTGGCAAGCCTTTCAGTACCTATGACGCGGACCACGATGACGTCACTGAGAACTGCGCACTACGTCATCAAAGTGGTTGGTGGTTTGGAAATTGCACGTTGTGTAATCCGAACGGAGTGCTGGTGATGCCCGCGGATGGAATCCTGTCTGGAGCACCCGAAGAAGTGTTTTGGTACCCAGGCTTTGGTAACCGAGCCCCGTCTAAAGTGCATCTTTGGCTAACACGATGAAGAGTCCACCACTATCATCGAAGAATGACCAGTTTTATAGTTTCTGTTGTATCGGAGAGGTGCCGGGATGTTTTAATTCTCAATAGGCTCCATGGATCTTTGAGTTGAAATTAAAGCTAACAAGATCAGGTCGAAATGTGTTTCTGATCGCTGAAACTCTTTCTCTTTCTGTGTGATGTTAATTTGGTTGATTTTGCTTAACTTACCTTTGACTTCTATGATCATGCTTTACTCCTAAGAAAACCAACTCTTTATGTCTTTTGTCGCTTAGTTTTGAGCCTTCTGCAGCGTACGTTCTTTTATGCCAGAGCGTGAGCAATCTGTGTGTATAAACTCGACTCTATCCAGTAAAACTAAAAGACCCCTTTTTGTACGGTGTCCCTCAGGGTTCTCTTCTCTTCTCCTTGTACGTCAACGATTTTCCCTTAACACTTTCAACCCCAGCTATGTTGACCAAGGTTTGTTTTAGCCGAGACCAGCTGTGCTGCAGCAGGTCACTCAGAATTGTAGTAACTGTATAGTAACTGTGTATCAACACGCTGGAATGCAGGCGTTAGATGGACGTTACAGGAAGCGACTGAAGCTAACAGTATGAACAGATATATATCCGTACCTGGTCAGATAGAGCCATATGAGTGGGTATGGATATATAACAATGAGTTAATTATCAAAGAAGATTGCGAACTTTGTGAGGATGATACCACCATTCATATTGTCACACCGATTTCGACAAAGCTTGTAGGCCTACATCACTGCAGAAAAGTGTGAATGACCTCATAACATAATTTTGGTCATAATATACACAAGTGTATTCAACCCCAACAAGACAAAGAGCATCTTGATCATTACAAGACAAAAACGACAGAATATCCAACATTTAGATTTCCCTTTATGATTTTATGGTGAAGTAGTAGAAGAGGTTGATGAGCACAAAGTCCTCGGAGTAACTCCTTGTATAACAATTTGTCTTGGGCTTGTGTAAGATACCTGTAATGTCAAAGAAAATATATCAATTGGACAGAATTAAACGATTTCTGAACCAACCCTCCAGGACATGATTTGACCATGTCTATAGTCAAACGATCATAGATATATGTGTTGAACAATCTAGGATCCTGCCAGTGCTAACATACGTAAGCCGCTGATGAGTTTAAATAGAAAAGCTCTAAAAATGATTTCGTTAATTAAAGCAAACCAGTAATTAGTTCTGAATAACTATGAAAACCTAAAACCAATTGTGCTTTTAGTGGCATATTACATTAGCGTCTGTGTTTGTATATGTACATATGTATAATGTAGAGTACCACCTCATAGGGCGAGGGCTGGATGTAAGAAAGCACTTTTGTAACAAACTCGATTACCTACGGAACATTAACATCTCTCTCTTCATAACGTCAGGGGTGGGACTCTCTTGTGATGAAAAAAGAGGAAATACCTTTTTTCTAGGGCGATTTTTTTTTAAATGGTACATTAAATCTGTGCAATCTGAAAGTAAAATTATACTTGTTTGGATCAGGTAAAAAAGACATTCTCCTTACTTACTCCCCCCCCCCCCCCCCACCAAAAAAAAAAAAAAAAAAAAAAAACCCACACACCTCAACCAAACAAAAAACACACTTTCACACAACAATGATAGCATTGTAATGGTGCATATTTAATGAACCATGTATCCATAATTCAATACTGGCAATAGTATGACGCGGAAAAATAGATTACTCCAGCAGAATTTGTAAGTTGTGTCCACGTAAATCCGCGGAAAAGTCCCACCCCTATAACGTACACGATTGTTATCATTGTAGGCATTAATGTCAACGTTGGTATCATTTGAGTTTTACCCTCAGTCACTTTATAATATAATTATCTAAATCAACATTTTGCATGTTTTGTTTGATTGCTGATTGCCTTTTCATTTTAGATTTGTATGTTTCTTTATAAATTTTGTTTGTGTTTACTTGCTCATTTTGTCATTGCGTGGTTTGTATGCTAGTTTGTTCGTTTGTTTGCTTATTTGTGCCACTTATTCATCATTTATTAGAATTTTGTATTAGATGTATAAGGACAGGTTGTAATAAAAGACTTAGCCTTAAACCCCTATCCTTGTGAAATAAAGTTCCGTCATCATCATCATCACTCTCTCACTCACTCACTCACTCACTCACTCACACACACACGCACGCACACACACACAACTACACACACACAACTACACACACACACACACACACCTGCGACATAAAGACAAATGGTTGCTTCAATTGTGCTCTGAGGTGCAACCCATATTTTACATGTTTAGCAAGACAGAACTAGTTTGTTATGTCAATGAATAGATCATATCACTGAAATGGTCATTTCAAAATAATCTAAAACTGATTCAGAATCAAAATGTGCTCATATATATATATGTTTCCCTAAAATCTCTGAAAATACTGCCAAATTACTGCAAATTACTTCTCCCACGCTGTTATATGGCCCTGCTTTTTCAGATTTTCCATCTCATATCGAAGTTTGTTTGTTTGTTTGCTTGTTTGCTTAATGCCTAGCCGACCACGAAGGGCCATATCAGGGCGGTGCTGCTTTGACATATAACGTGCGCCACACACAAGACAGAAGTCGCAGCACAGGCTTCATGTCTCACCCAGTCACATTATTCTGACACCTGACCAACCAGTCCTAGCACTAACCCCATAATGCCAGATGCCAGGCGGAGCAGCCACTAGATTGCCAATTTTAAAGTCTTAGGTATGACCCGGCCGGGGTTCGAACCCACGACCTCCCGATCACGGGGCGGACGCCTTACCACTAGGCCAACCGTGCCGGTATCATATCGAAGTTGAATTTGACTCCATTTCAAGACTTCCTTCTTTGTGAGACCTGATTTCCTCAGAGGTTTGGGTGATCTTCGAAGGAGAGGACCTCAGTGGACAACTATTCGTCTACCTCTCCTTTATACTGCCTACCTTCATTAGGCAAAAAAAAAAAGAAAAAAAGTCTGTTTATGGTAACATAGGCAAAAAAAATAGGGTCGGTAGGTCGGGATTTTTATTTTTTTCTCTCCAAAAAACCCATATTTTTCAGTTATTTTGCCCAAAACCAGACTTTTATTTATTTATTTATTTTATTTTTTCCCCAAATGCCCCCAAAAAGTCTAGGGTCGCGCGAAAAAATAGGGTCGGTCGGGATACCGTAAACAGACTATTTTTTTTTTTGGCCTTACACTCAGAATTAACGGTTATCTGCCTTCTCTCAATCTTTCTTTCCTTTTTTTCTTTATTTGGTGTTTAACGTCGTTTTCAACCACGAAGGTTATATCGTGATGGGGAAAGGGGGGAGATGGGATAGAGCCACTTGTCAATTGTTTCTTGTTCACAAAAGCACTAATCAAAAATTTGCTCCAGGGGCTTGCAACATAGTACCTTACTGGGAGAATGCAAGTTTCCAGTACAAAGGACTTAACATTTCTTACATACTGCTTGACTAAAATCTTTACAAACATTCACTATATTCTATACAAGAAACACTTAACAAGGGTAAAAGGAGAAACAGAATCCGTTAGTCGCCTCTTACGACATGCTGGGGAGCATCGGGTAAATTCTTCCCCCTTACCCGCGGGGGGTTTCTCTCAATCAGCCCTCCCCCTTCCCCAAACAACACACACACACACACAATGACATATTGTTCACTTTCTTCTTCCAACACTTACATAACACAACAATCCATGAATGAACAGTCCCCCTCCTCATCCAGTTAATTACAATACCTTCCTTTACAAAACACAGATTTGGGGGATTATAATTCTTTCTTCTAGCTAACATGTTATACCCAAGATGAAGTTGTTCAGAATTCCAGACACGCAAAAGTCTCCGACTTGCGGTAGTTTGTGTGATGAAAACAAATTTAGCACAACAGAGTACAGTGGAACCCGCTTTCAAGACCCCCCATTTTAAAACTCCCTCCTTTTTAAGACCTTGTTTTCTCAGATTTTCTGTTCTGTGAAACTACCCCCATTTTAAAACTCCCTCCTTTTTAAGACCCGGTTTTCTCCAATTTTTGGATGTTTTAAAAGGGGGGTTCAACTGTAGAATGATCACACCTTCCGTCTTCTCCTTATGTTTCACCCAAAATGTATTTGTTCAGAATTCTGGGCATACCAAGTTCTCTCTGACTTTTGAGGGGCATGCAGTGTGGTTACATCAAATTTTGCACAACAGATTTCAACAATCACACTTTCTAGCTGCTTTCTTCAAGCTGGCTTCGCCCATTAACATTTTCGGTATAACAAAGTCTTCAACTTTTGGTTGATTGATTGGTGACAACAAGTAGTGCGCTACATATCTGACCAATCACAGCGTCTTTCTTTTCCTAATCCCTTTCACCTAGAATGTTATTGTTCAGAGTTCAATGCACACCACGTTGTCTGACTTTTCATGTTATGAAGCAGATTCAGACCATCACTGCCTAAAATGTAATGTTATTGTTCAGAGTTCAATGCACACCACGTTGTCTGACTTTTCATGTTAGGAAGCAGATTCAGACCATCACTGCCTAAAATGTAATGTTATTGTTCAGAGTTCAATGCACACCACGTTGTCTGACTTTTCATGTTAGGAAGCAGATTCAGACCATCACTGCCTAAAATGTAATGTAAAATTGTTGAGAGTTCTATGCACACCACGTTGTCTGACTTTTCATGTTAGGAAGCAGATTCAGACCATCACTGCCTAAAATGTAATGTAAAATTGTTGAGAGTTCTATGCAGACAGAGCGGCAGGTTACTCAGTGAAATCAAGTTTCAGACAACAGAGCTGGACAATCATAGATTGCGCATTCTCCTAATCTGTTTCACCCAAAATGTAATTGTTCAGAGTTCTAGGCAAACCAAGCTGTCTGATTTTTGGGTAGATTATTTGCTGGTGACATCAAGTTTCACACAAACATATTGAAGAATCACAGATTTTCCCTTCTCCTAGTCTGTTTCACCCAGAATGTAATTGTTGAGAGTTTTGGGCAGACCAGGTTGTCCGACTTTCGGCAGGTTGTGGGGTGACAATAACAAAGTTTCTCTCATCATATTTGGACAGTCACAGATTTCATATTGCCTTCTACATGTACTAATCTGTTTCACCCAGAATGTAATTTTTCAGAGTTTTGAGCAGACCAAGCTGTCTGACTTTTGGTAGATTATGTCACAGATTTCATATTGCCTTCTACTAATCTGTTTCACCCAGAATGTAATTGTTCAGAGTTCTGGGCAGACCAAGTTGTCCAACTTTCGGCAGGTTGTGGGGGGACAATAAGTTTCGCAAATTTTCGCGACACAGTCGTCTCAGTGGTCTTGGTTGGTATAACTCTTCATGCAGCCATGCATCAAACTCAGGTAGGTACTGTCGCAGTTGAACGATTCTGGGAGCGGTCAGAATGTCATAGGTGTGGGGAACCGCATCCGAAGACAGCAACAGACGAAGCAGAGCCACTGATCCAAACTTGAGTGATTTGCTCAATGGTGTCTGACCTGTAAAAATTAAGAAAAGTAAATAAACAACAACAGAGAATTCCTAACATTTTGCAAGGCAGTGGTCCAAGTCTAATCTTGTCAGAAAGGCCAACAACAGTAGATTTTTCTTTTGTTTTATTCTCAACACACATACAGACCTGCCAACCCTTGCCTCAAGTGTAGCAATTTAGATTTTTTGAGGGAATTTTCAGCATAGCAAATGGTGTTTAACTCATTCGAGGCGCGTCGGAACTGGAATTCCGACATCTGTGTTTAGCGTTGGCTGCGTGCCGGCACTTGAGTTCCGACGGATATCACGAATTTTTAACGGTGTAAACGGTCCTGCTGACCAAGGGAAACAACCCCTGCAATGAACTTCTATCTGTCTACAGTGGTACCATTCACTGTAAACAGTTCCTTCCCTTAAATTGTTGGGATTAATAAAAATTTTGTTGACGGTGTGCGACCCACGTGTTTTGACTTTTCCAAGATGGCGGATCGTTCTGCTGAGACGTAGTAACTTGAAAAGAGTGCTAGAACGTGTTATTCAGTACGGTTCTGATCTTGACCTCAGTGATGATGATAGTGGAGATGATATTTTAGATTCTGGTGACGATTTTGTGCCAATGGACGATCATTTGGGTGATGATTCGGGCAATGCAAGTGTCGATCATGACATTGTGTATGATGAACCCATGACGTAGAAAGTTTTTTTGTTTTGCTTCAAATTGGATATTTTGCGTGGATATGAAGACAACAAAAGGTATGTACTTTCAAATGTTTCATATATTTTCTAAAAGAGTAAGTTTCAAACTTTGCAAAAACATAAGGTATGTAAGGTTATCTTGTGTTGTTGATTTTTAATATTTTTTTCAAAATGGCTCTAAATCGCGCGTTGGCAGGGAACACAGGGGAAATTTAGCTGCGCCTCGAATGAGTTAAGTGTAGCATTTTCTATAATGTAATCCCATATCCGCGTTTATGCCATCTTAGTTTTACAAGAATAGACATTTTTAATCAAGTTTCATGAGAATGCAGGAACACAAAACGCTCTATAGAGGCTATCTGCAGTGCCACTTTTCAGTGTAGATGATGTTTTGTGACCCATGTTGTGGCCGCTACACGGAGTTGGAAGCAGAAATAAGTACCAGGACTCACAAAAAAATAGGGAACTGTTGCATGCTTGAAATTGATTGTTTAAGCATAGCAATCTTTAGGCCAAAAAAAGAAAATAGTCTGTTTACGGTAACCCGACCGACCCTATTTTTTTCGCGCGACCCTAGACTTTTTTTTGGCATTTGGGAAAAAAAAAAAAAAAAAAATCTTGGTTTTTTTGCAAAATAACGTAAAAATATGGTTTTTGGAAAAAAAAAAAAAAAAAAAAAATCCCGACCTACCGACCTTATTTTTTTGGCCTATGTTACCGTAAACAGACCTCTTTTTTTTTTTGGCCTTAGCTTGGCGTAGCAATTGCTATTAAAACATAGCAACCACGTTGGAAGCTTAGCAGTTGGCAGCTCTGCATACACACACACAATTTAGCTTCAAAGACGACAGGATCTTTTTTTTAAATCTTCTCCTTCTTCAGCGTTGGATTTTTTAATAATTCTACACAGGGAATCAATCACCTCTTGAAGGGAGACAATACTTCTTGGAACAGAGCTGCTTTTCATCAGGATTGTTTCCCTTGACAGCCACACAGCAGTTGATTTACTCAAGCTGTGATGCTGTTATTCAATGACATTGTGCATGATGGCTTTATATACTAAGCACGACATTCATCTCTTTAAGTTTATTAAACCAATAACAAATTAGGTTTTTATCAATTTCAAGCAGTAATTGGAAACACTCCCAACAAAGGATGTGAAAAAGATACCAACCTTTATTGTCAGGTACATGCGTGGCGGCTCCGTACTGCATGAGAGCCTTGACCGCGGTCAGGTTTCTCTGACCATCAGTGGACATGTCCAGGGGTGTGTGGCCAGCCTTGTCGCCCTGTGCAAAGCAACCATACACTTTGCAATATTTGTTTAAAAATGACCCGCATAAAATTACAACCAATAGATCGAAAACTCACAAGAATGTATAATTTTGTATACTTGCACACACATGCAGACACACAGACAGACAGACACACCCACCCTGGTGTTGATAAATGATGACCAGTTCTGGCCTGATGCTACACATACACACACCCAGACAGAACCATACCAAACACACACACACATACACACGCAGATACCACGGACCTTATTGACATCAGCTCCAGCAGCAACCAACATATGGATGACAGGTGTGTTCTTCAGACCAGCGGCTAACATCAGGGCTGTTGCCCCTGCAGGGTTAGTTTTATCCACCTGACACCCAGCTGTCAAACAGTCATTTAATCAAGGATTATAATGATTGCTTATGTATAAAGCGCAAACCAGAACATTATCCGGTGCTCCTGGAGCTTTACAACACCAAAGAAACATCAGATAACGTAATCAAAACACAAACAGAAAGATTGTTCCTCAATTGGTTTCTGGAAGGATTTAATTTTTTTTATGGCTGACATTATAAAGATTGCTTATAAAGCGCAAATCAGAAAATTATCCGGAGCTCCTCGAGCTTTACAATACCAAAGAAACATCAGATAACATAATCAAAACGCAAACAGAAAGATTGTTCCTTGAATGGTTTCTGGAAGGATTTAATTTCCCTGGCTGACATTCTTTTTCTCAGAAAGACAGTTACAGTGGAAACCCCTTTTAAGACCTACAAAAATCCGAGAAAATCAGGTCTTAAAAAGGAGGGAGTCTTAAAATGGGGGTCAATTTACAGAGATTATGAACAGAAAATCTGAGAAAACAGGGTCTCAAAAGGGAGGGAGTCTTAAATTGGGTTCCACTGCACTTATCTCAGAGAATCGCAGATCCGAAGTGTGTTCTACTGACTGACACACACACAAACGTGCACATTTAAATATGTAATAGTACCCGCTATTACGAGCTAGTCGTGTGACAGAGAGTTTTCTTGCACACGAGACTGTAGATGTTTCACGACGGCTTTAGCCGGAGTGAAACAGCAGCAGTCGAGTGTGCAAGAAAACTCTCTGTCACACGACTAGCTCGTAATGGCGATTATGTCTCACAGCTTCAACAGAGGAGAGAACAAACACATTTTGCGTACTCACGTTTGATAAACCTAAACACAGGAGCAGCCATTGTGGAGAGATCTACTTTTTGACGAAAGTGACCGAACTATAAATGACGTCTCGGTATATGTGAATGACGTCACAGTCATCGTCACAGTCTGTATCTTTTGAAGCATCGCAATCTTCATGATGTCTTTCTGTGTCTGCATCCGCGAAATGTTTGTTCTTTCCGGGATCTTGGTCATCTATGTTCATAACTCTGTCCTTCTAGATTCAGACTAACAGGCCTCCTGAGCGAACCACTTTCCAAGGGCAGCTAAATTCGCGTATGGAAACAGTACTGTCGTCTGGGATGCCGTTTTCAGTATTCTCAGCGTTGAATAATTTGTAAAGAGAAGAAACGATAACAGCAGGAGAAATAAAAGTCGTGTGTGCATTTTGGGGTTTTTGGAGGGACAATTTCGAGTTTGAACCCGTTCTTGCACATGCTCCAAAGCGTGTAACATACAATCTTGCACACGTTTGCTTTAGTAGTGGCAAAGAAGGAAAGCGTGTGACATTATACCTTATTTGTATTGTTGACCAAAATATGACATTTTACACAGATCGAGACTGTCAGTGTTCCTCCAAGATCGCGCTAGCGGTCGAGGTGAACAATGACTGTCGAGATCTGTGTCAAATGTCATATTTTGGTACAAAAATACAAATAACATTTATGTATCGATCGATTCTGGTTAGAATTCCTTTTAGTTTTTATGATTGAACGCACACAAACATGCACTATTTTGTAGTCTTGGCTGGCCGCCTAAATATGAAGTTTTGTTGGCCTCTGACGTCACAATGGCTCAAAGAAGAGAAATCCAGTGTTCAATCGATACATTTGCATTTTTATTTATCAATGGACTCACAATCAATCAAAGATTGCACAATAGCTTTCTCGACCTGCATTGCTGACATTTTTTTTCTCAGAAAGACAGTTATTTATCTCGAAAAACCGCAGATCCCAAGTGAGTTCTGCTGACTGACATACACACAAACGTGCACTCTAATCAATTCACTGACCATCAATCAAAGATTGCACAATAGCTTGCCCGGCCGGCTGGTCTGAGCCTAACCCCGCCATGACGTTGATGACCGACAGAAGGGGAGTGGTACCCTTGATGTCCGGCAGGTCTGGGTTGGCTCCGGCCGCTAAAAGCATCTGCGTCATGTTTAGTTTGATGTTCGCCACAGCCTCCATGAGAGGTGATCGTCCACTTGCGCTTCTCGTATTAACCTCTGACCCTGTAAAGATACAAATCTCAGCTTTTATATACAGAGGAATTCCCTTTTTAAGACATCCAAAAATCGGAGAAATTCAGATCTTATAAAGAAGGGAGTCTTGGGGGCGGGGATGTAGCTCAGTCGGTAGCGCGCTGGGCGGGGATGTAGCTCAGTCGGTAGCGCGCTGGGCGGGGATGTAGCTCAGTCGGTAGCGCGCTGGGCGGGGATGTAGCTCAGTCGGTAGCGCGCTGGGCGGGGATGTAGCTCAGTCGGTAGCGCGCTGGGCGGGGATGTAGCTCAGTCGGTAGCGCGCTGGGCGGGGATGTAGCTCAGTCGGTAGCGCGCTGGGCGGGGATGTAGCTCAGTCGGTAGCGCGCTGGGCGGGGATGTAGCTCAGTCGGTAGCGCGCTGGGCGGGGATGTAGCTCAGTCGGTAGCGTGCTGGGCGGTGATGTAGCTCAGTCGGTAGCGCGCTGGGCGGGGATGTAGCTCAGTCGGTAGCGCGCTGGGCGGGGATGTAGCTCAGTCGGTAGCGCGCTGGGCGGGGATGTAGCACAGTCGGTAGTGCGCTGGGCGGGGATGTAGCTCAGTCGGCAGCGCGCTGGGCGGGGATGTAGCTCAGTCGGTAGCGCGCTGGGCGGGGATGTAGCTCAGTCGGTAGCGCGCTGGGCGGGGATGTAGCTCAGTCGGTAGCGCGCTGGGCGGGGATGTAGCTCAGTCGGTAGCGTGCTGGGCGGGGATGTAGCTCAGTCGGTAGCGCGCTGGGCGGGGATGTAGCTCAGTCGGTAGCGCGCTGGGCGGGGATGTAGCTCAGTCGGTAGCGCGCTGGGCGGGGATGTAGCTCAGTCGGTAGCGCGCTGGATTTGTATCCAGTTGGCCGCTGTCAGCGTGAGTTCGTCCCCACGTTCGGCGAGAGATTTATTTCTGAGTCAACTTTGTGTGCAGACTCTCCTCGGTGTCCGAACACCCCCCGTGTGTACACGCAAGCACAAGACCAAGTGCGCACGAAAAAGATCCTGTAATCCATGTCAGAGTTCGGTGGGTTATAGAAACACGAAAATACCCAGCATGCTTCCTCCGAAAACGGCATATGGCTGCCTAAATGGCGGGGTAAAAAACAGTCATACACGTAAAATTCCACTCGTGCAAAAAACACGAGTGTACGTGGGAGTTTCAGCCCACGAACGCAGAAGAAGAAGAAGGGAGTCTTGAAATGGGGGTCTGGGAACAGACTACTTCCAATTCAGTAGGGGGGCGACTATCCTCAACCCCGCGGGTCCCCAGGTGGCGGATAGGTGAACGGCCCCCAGATATGGGGGCCAGCTGCGAATATAGAATAAGCAGTTCCGGACCAACTAGCGGTGTCTCTACCAGGACGGGGTGGGTTGTCACATGGCACTGACTACCCTATGAAATGACCTGCCTGTCCGATGACGGTTACACCATGCGAGTAAGAGCCGCATTTAAAGCTCTAGCCCCGGGGTGGGACCCCCGGCCCGGTAAGAAATCCCCCATGTGTTCCCAGGGTTAGGTTTTTGAGCCAGGAACTAAGGGCGGGGTAACCCCGAAAGAAACCTATTAGGGCTGAAGTCGGAGGATCTGGGCCAACAGGCGCACGTTAACCAACCATAGATCCACGCAAATCGCAAAATCAGCGAACGACAAGAAGAAAAAATTGGGGTACATTTACAAAGGTTATGAATCTTTCTTTATTTGGTGTTTAACGTCGTTTTCAACCACGAAGGTTATATCGCGACGAGGGAAAGGGGGGAGATGGGATAGGGGAAAGGGGGGAGATGGGATAGAGCCACTTGTTAAGTGTTTCTTGTTCACAAAAGCACTAATCAAAAAATTGCTCCAGGGGCTTGCAACGTAGTACAATATATGACCTTACTGGGAGAATGCAAGTTTCCAGTACAAAGGACTAAACATTTCTTACATACTGCTTGACTAAAATCTTTACAAACATTGACTATATTCTATACAAGAACCACTCAACAAGGGTAAAAAGTGAAGAATTTTATGGGTGAGAAAAGGAAAGTAAAAGGACTTTGGGGAGGCAGAAATAGAGAAGAAACAAGAAAAAGATCCTAATTAGGTTCACGGCATCGAGAGTGATGCGACCTTCTCTCAGAAGTTAGTAGAGAAGGCTCCCCCATCCACCACCCGGGGGACGCGCCTCTACGCCAATTAGGGGGCGCGAGGACAAAGGTTATGAAGAGAAAATGTGAAAAAGCAAGGTGTTAAAAGGGAAGTTCCATTGTAAGGCCAACAAAAATAAAGTTGTATGTTTTCTGGCTAAAAAAAATAGGGTAGGTAGGTAGGGATTATTTTTATTTTTTTATTTTTTTGTTTTTTTGGTCAGGGTAGAAAATAACTATACAGTGACGCAAAGAGACTGGACTTACTATACAAAGAGAAAGACAACACATTACAAAACAAATGAGACAAAAGGGATGCGGGGTTATCCCCCTTGTGTCGTCTGCCGTCTGTTACTTTCGTTTTGACGCTTTTTTTTTTACAAAAGCAATAAAAAAAAGTCTAGGGTCGGCGGGAAAAAACTAGGTAGGGTCGGGTGACCAGAAACATACAACTTTTTTTGTGTGGCCTAATCAGTCTGTGTCTGTTTTGCATCTTGTTTAAAGTCAACAATAAAGACTGAAAGGTCGAAGTTCTTGTGAATGTTTGGTTTGTCTAGTTAAATACTCCATAAACAGAACCTTTTGAAAAAAAAATTTATTCTGTATTTTGGGATAGTGCTGGATTTTTTAAGCTATTTGTTTCAAGCTGTAAAAACAGTACTTATTTCTTTCTTCGACCTGAATTCATGAAAAGTTTGAACCCATGAAACTCGTTTATAAAAACTTTGCTCCAGTCTCAGTATCCGATTGGATCTGCAACTGGTCTTGGAAATATTTACTTTTAAATTAATTGTTCAATAGCGCAAGGGAAGCGCAACGGATGATCTTTAGTATCTATAATTATTTGGTTGAAAGCACAATAAATGCAGACTTGCTCCAACTTTCTCTTATTCAGTGGTGTTGCATAGCATACATGTGCTCACTGTGTGTGTGTGTGTGTGTGTGTGTGTGTGTGTGTGTGGACTGGGTGGCCGAGTGGTAACGCACTTGCGCTCGGAAGCGAGAGGTTGCGAGTTCGACCCTGGGTCAAGACGTTAGCAATTTTCTCCCCCCTTTCCTAACCTAGGTGGTGGGTTCAAGTGCTGGTCTTTCGGATGAGACGAAAAACCGAGGTCCCTTCGTGTACACTACATCGGGGTGTGACACGTTAAAGATCCCACGATTGACAAAAAGGTCTTTCCTGGCAAAATTGTATAGGCATAGATAAAAATGTCCACCAAAATACCTGTGTGACTTGGAATAATAGGCCGTGAAAAGTAGGATATGCGCCGAAATGGCTGCGATCTGCTGGCCGATGTGAATGCGTGATGTATTGTGTAAAAAAATTCCATCTCACACGGCATAAATAAATAAATCCCTGCGCCTTGAATATGTGCGCAATATAAATTGCATAAAATAAAAAAAATAAAAATAAAAATAAATCCCTGCGCTTAGAACTGTACCCCCGGAATACGCGCGATATAAGCCTCAAATTGATTGATTGATTGATTGTGTGTGTAATTGTTGTTTATATTGATGTGTTTTTATGTTAGTATGTGTTCAGCTAAATGTAATTCTCTTTTGAGATAATAAAGTATTTTTGTACAGTTTTGTATTGTATTGTATTGTATTGTATTGTATTGCAATTGTATGGTATTGTATTTAAACTACATTGTGACATTTCAAATAACACCTTACCTGTTTCTATGAAGAATTGAGCAACTGCTGGTCGATTGACAGCAACAGAAAGCTGCAAAGCTGTCCGCTCATTCTTGTCTCGTATGTTTACATCAGCACCCAAAGAAAGTAGGAGTTTGATCGTCTGCACAAAAAACACGGAGTTACAGTGTAAAGTAAGATGCAGAAAGCAAAATTTCAGCAGAAAGCTAATCAAAAGCCCTTGCAATGATTTAATTAATAATAGCTGTATGAAAGGAACACAGCAGCACAAAATATTACTGATTGACAGCTTTTACATGTGGTCAAAAGTTTTCATACCAAACTGAAACATAGAACAGCTTTAGATGAACAGCACACAGGTTGTTGTTCTTCTCTTCATTGACTGATTGATTGACTTTCTGCTGAGCATTCAGTAAAACATGTATGAGGGTAAGGGTCTTTTGTTGACGCTTGTAACATTTCCAGCGAACACAACACAGTACACAGAGAAATAATTATGCTGCATATATATTGAGGGGGCCTGGTAGCTCAGTGGGTAGAGCACTGGACTAGTGATCCTAGGGTGACAGGTTGGAATCCAGGCCGGGACGGCAAGGGGTCAACGTTATGTGCAGACTAGATACGGTATCCATGTTCCACCCCGTGTCACCACTGTGGCACGTAAAAGACCTCAGTCATTCTGCCATAAGTGCAGGTGGCTGATTAAACCCATAACAGGCATACACCTGGGTAGCGCGACTCTGTTGCTGGTACATGTAGCTTTCCACCGGGAGGAAGCAACCCGAATTTCCCTGCTTTTTGTTTGTTTGTTTGTTTGCTTAACGCCCAGTCGACCACGAAGGGCCATATCAGGGCGGTGCTGCTTTGACATATAACGTGCGCCACACACAAGACAGAAGTCGCAGCACAGGCTTCATGTCTCACCCAGTCACATTATTCTGACACCGGACCAACCAGTCCTAGCACTAACCCCATAATGCCAGACGCCAGGCGGAGCAGCCACTAGATTGCCAAGTTTAAAGGTCTTAGGTATGACCCGGCCGGGGTTCGAACCCACGACCTCCCGATCACGGGGCGGATGCGAATTTCCCTGCATTGGGACAATAAAGTAATGAAAATGAAAAATAAAAACATCTGAGTGTAACTCTCTAAATTTACGAATGTTTTCTCCGTCCTTCTAAATACCTGGAGGTTGGCGTGTATTGCTGCAACATGGAGGGCAGCGTACCCCATCATCTGCAGCTGTTTTCTAAAACCATCTCTCTCTACACGCACCATGCACGGCGGCCCTTCCCCTGCACACACAACAAAAACCATGCAAGTACTGCATTGATTTATACATGAACTGATGAAGCCTAAACGTAAACAGTGCTTTACTTTCTTGTAACGTTTCTATGATTACCCCATGACTATCACATCAGTTTTCTGAATATCTCTCTCTCTACACACACCATGCACGGCGGCCCTTCCCCTGCACACAAAACTAGAACCACTGCATTGATTACATGAAGCCTAAAAATAAACAGTGCTTCACTTTCTTGTAACCCTTGTGTGCCTTGGGTCGCCTTGTAGTGAGATATGTGCGTATTATAAATTCTCGTATTGTTATTATTATTAACCTTTCTTCTTCTTCTTCAGCGTTCCAGAATTTTCTGGTTACGTGTGAGCTCGTTTGCCCATTTGGGTTCCCCACACTATACTCTGAGAGCATAGTCAGCTCACTCCGCTTTCGTTGAGTAGGCATGCTGGTTATTTTCGTGTTTCCATAACCCACCGAACTCCGACATGGATTACAGGATCTTTTCCGTGCGCACTTGGTCTTGTGCTTGCGTGTACACACGAAGGGGGTTAAGTCACTAGCAGGTCTGCACATAAGTTGACCTGGAAGATCGGAAAAATCTCCACTCTTAACCCACCAGGCGGCAGCGACCAGGATTCGAACTCACGACTTCCCGATTAGGAGGCCGACGTCATACCACAACGCCACTGCGCCCGTCCGATTAACCTTTCAATGTTAATCCCATCAGTTTTCTTAATATCTCTCTGTGTGCATCATGCATGGATTATGTCCCCTCCCCTGGACGCTCACAGAGATTTAGTTTTTGTAAACTATCTTATAAAGGGTGAAATGTCAGATGTACATTAGTGCATTACTGTACTATTTTTTCTCGTTAGGTTGCAGTAAATTCTTGCGTGTTAAAGACAATAACACACACGCACACACACACACACACACACAGCAAGAGAGAGAGAGAGAGAGAGAGAGAGAGAGAGAGAGAGAGAGAGAGAGAGAGAGAGAGAGAGAGAGAGAGAGAGAGAGAGAGAGAGAGAGAGAGAGAGAGAGAGAGAGAGAGAGAGAGAGAGAGAGAGAGAGAGAGAGAGAGAGAGAGAGAGAGAGAGAGAGAGAGAGAGAGAGAGAGAGAGAGAGAAAGAGTACAGAATACGGAACGTCTATAGATTTGGAATTTCTGTCTTCCAAGAGAGAGAGATGCAGACAGCAAAAGAGAGAGAGAGAGAGGGAGAGAGAGGGAGAGAGAGAGGAGAGAGAGAGAGAGAAGAGAGGGAGAGAGAGAGACGAGAGAGAGAGAGAGAAAGAGAGAGAGGGAGAGAAACTGAGAGAGAGAGAGAAGAGAGAGAGAGAGAGAGAGAGAGACGAGAGAGAGAGAGAGAGAGAGAGAGAGAGAGAGAGAGAGAGAGAGAGAGAGAGAGAGAGAGAGAGTACAGAAAATCTATTGGAATTTCTGTCTTCCGAGAGAGAGAGATGCAGACAGCAAAAGGCTCAGAGAGAGAGAAAGAGAAAGAGAGAGAGAGAGAGAGAGAGAGAGAGAGAGAGAGAGAGAAGAGAGAGAGAGAGTGAGAGAGATAGAGAGAGAGAGAGAGAGAGAGAGAGAGAGAGAGAGAGAGAGACAGAGAGAGAGAGACAGAGAAAACGAGATCAACACACACAGACAGTGAGACACATGCTCAGAAATATGAAGGAACAGAAGCAGCAACTGAAAAGAGTATGCTTTCCTCAAAGCAGAAAGAGACCAGCACTCACATCTGCAAACATCATTCATGTCCAATCCACTCTGCACCAGTTGTTGAATCATTTGACAATTGTTGGCTCGCACGGCATGGATGAGATCTTCCTCCCCTTCCATATTTTGAACAAACAGACCTGTGCTGGGCACTGCATCATTTTCATCCTCCATATGACTGTGGTGGATGCTTCTGGCCTGAGAACTTGATGGCTGGTTTTCTGAAAATGCAACAGAAACAAATAATTCATTTCAGCCCTGAAAGTCTAACAAATGGTGTACTCGCCTTTGGCTGGTGATTCTGAAAATGTACTAGCCAGAGAGCAAACTTTACTAGCCAAACCAACAATTTGTTTCAGCAACTTAAATTTACTCGCATTTGACAAGTAGATGAACATTTCTACTCGCCAGTTACATGTTTCTACTCGCCATGGCGAGTAAAATACTCCCCACTTTCAGACCTGCAGTTGCACAATTTTATAGTTTTAGTAATTTTGCCTTAATTGCCATCTTAGTGTGGTTCTTAAATTTGTTTATACAGTTTGATTGCCTTGAAAAAAAATGCTGAACTTTCTTGTATCTTAACGCTTTATAAAATGCAACACAGATCTAGTACCTGGATACAAATTGGGCTTTCCGAGTTTTAAAAACAATACAAACTGCAAACATACAGTACTCTGTGACATTATTGGCAATGCCTCCAAGAACTATTTACTTAGATATATATATATGCAGTGGCATTGTGCGATTGTGGGGCGGCCGACCAGACAGTAGAACATGTATTGAATACATGCACAAACTTCACTCTGCTGCGGAACCAGATCTGGCCAGAAGGAGCTACACTGGAGACCAAGCTCTGGGGAACGTCAGAAGACCTGAAAGCGACGTTCCAGTTCACGACAGCAGCGGAACTACGACCCTAGACACAACCGTCGAACGCAGAAGAAGAAGAATATATATGCAGTCATAATAATGACATGACAATAACTAAATGGAGAACAATTAATTGTCAAAGGTCTACCTTGTTCTGCAGTTACTCCACTGGGTCCTGGCTCAGTTGCATATCCCGCCTCCATGTTTACTTCAGCTTGTCTGACCTCTGCTGACTCCTCGCTGAACTCTGACCCGTATCTGACCTCCATGCTGACCCTTGATGTCGAAGAACAGCCTGTGACCTCAGTATCACAACTGGTATCTGACATTTTCTTTTTTCTTGGTGACAGTTAACAAGAGATTCAGCAGAATCTGAAAAAAATATAAAAACCTGTGTGTGAAAAAGTCACATGCAATGTCTCAACATAACAAAATGCGGTATTAAATGAAGGTTTCTCAGTGTTTATAGCTGAGTATAATAGCATAATACTCAGCTATATACACTGAGAAACCTTATGGGATAAAACCAATGACACGTTGTGCCCTTGGTGGTACTGTAGTCAGAATGAATTTATACCAGTGTTAAAGAAATGTATGTAAGTCAAAGAACATGACATTATAAAATATGCTTTTTGAATCAATGATGATACTAATCTTGTCTGTGTTTGCCAAGATCTATCCCGTGTTTGTCACACACAAACACATATGCACACAAACACACACACACACACACACACACACACACTTCGCGCACTCACAGTCACAAAAGAAAACAAAAAATGGGAAGATAACACTGACACTGTTCGCGACCACTGACCAGTGGCCTGACTTACCTTGCAAACGTCGATCTCCAAAAAAGCCGAGCTTCTGATTAACACTAGACTAGGCTAACTCATACACATACGTATGGATCTATAAATAACTATGATAATAAACCCGGCGTTTCCATAAAAGGTCAGAACTCAACGAACCTTTGAACATTTCCATTTACGGTAAAAGCCACAGCCACTTTGTGCCTTTTTCTGCTGCCAGTGGACACAAAATAATTGATCGCAAGCCTCTTCTCGAACACAGTCAAAGTAAAACTGACTTGCTCGTCGAAAAACTTACGGAGGATGATAAAGCATCATCGTGGAAGTTGCTAGACGAAAATGCTTTCAGCTCATGGCCGTGAATGTTTACAAAGTTTTGACACGGAGAGAAGAAGAAGAAGACAGTACGAAAATAGAAACGGAGGGTTAACCGGAAGTGGCTCCCGCTTTTGTTTTCTTTAAATCTTAAAAAAAAGAAAAAGATTTGATCAATCCTTCTGATGTACAAAATCACGGATATGTTTGATCTATTGTAATGAAATGTATTAGTTTTAAAGAAAATAGGAGTACAAGTATACCAAATCTAATAAAGTAAATGTTCTTGAATTATCACTAACAAACACCTCCCTTTGTCTCTTTCTTTTCTCTCGTTTCTCTTCTTTTGTGCTAGATTCTTCAGACTACAAGCTTTTCCCTTAACATTTCCTGTTATGGGTCACTTACACAAATATTCTAAAGAAATAAAGAGAAAGTGGCAGAAATGAAAGACACAAAGTCAAAGAGACAAAAAGAGCGAAGAGCAGAGTTGCAGACGACAATTTCGCATCAAACAAGGGAAGGGACTCTTACCGGCCAAATGTTACTACTGTTTTACTCTTTACGTCCCTTGCAACCAACGAGTGTGCGAAACCAAAGAGGCAAAATAACAGCAAAAGACTTGAGGAATTACTTACGCTGGATAACGTGAACAGTTTTTATTCAATTTCAGTCATTGATTTGAGGGTTATCTGAACTGAATTTCATCCAAAGTTCCAGATCGAGTGAGTGACAGATACCGAGTAAAAGGCAACCCGGTGTGTCGTTTCATGGATGTTGACAACGCTCTCAATCGGACAGTGAGGTAAACAACAACAAACCTACCTCGATCTTAATTACTGCTCTCTCTATGCCCATAATCCCCCCCCTCCCCCTATCTGATATCCTCTTCTCAGACGCCGGGCCAAGTTAGCAATTCAATCATCTGACAATAACTCTAAGATTATTCCGGGAAACTGACACATTAAAAAAAAATATATATATATAATTAAAATTTGGAACAAGTAAACAACAAGTCGCGTAAGGCGAAATTACTACATTTAGTCAAGCTGTGGAACCTGAACGCACTGCATTTTTTCACAATGACCGTAGTCCGCCGCTGCAAAACGGAGTGAAACTGACGAGCCTGTTCAGCGCGGTAGTGGTTTCGCTGTGCTGCATAGCACGCTTTTCTGTACCTCTCTTCGTTTTAACTTTCTGAGCGTGTTTTTAATCCAAATATATCATATCTTTATTTTTTTGGAATCAGGAACCGACAAGGAATAAGATGAAAGTGTTTTTAAATTGATTTCCAAATTTTAATTTTGATCATAATTTTTATATTTTTAATTTTCAGAGCTTGTTTTTAATCCAAATATAACATATTTATATGTTCTTGGAATGAGAAAATGATGAAGAATAAGATGAACGTAAATTTGGATCGTTTTATAATATTTTGTTTTTTTTTACAATTTTCAGATTTTTAATTACCAAAGTCATTAATTAATTTTTAAACCACCAAGCTGAAATGCAATACCGAAGTCCGGCCTTCGTCGAAGATTGCTTGGCCAAAATTTCAATCAATTTGATTGAAAAATGTGGGTGTGACAGTGCCGCCTCAATTTTTACAAAAAGCCGGATATGACGTCATCAAAGGTATTTATCGAAAAAAAGAAAAAATATGTCCGGGGATATCATTCCCAGGAACTCTCATGTCAAATTTCATAAAGATCGGTCAAGTAGTTTGGTCTGAATCGCTCTACACACACACACAGACAGACAGACAGACACACACACACACACACACACACACACACACACACACACACACATACACCACAACCCTCGTCTCAATTCCCCCGTCTACGTTAAAACATTTAGTCAAAACTTGACTAAATGTAAAAAGGAGTTATAGCATTCACATATTCGTGTAGTTTCTCCCACCATCGAGATAGATATCTGAGCGTTTATCTCCATGCAACCAGAGACTGTACTCTCTGGCTGCAAATTGACTGATCAGTATAACTGACGACACATTTAATGGAGTTGACGATCCGATGTCCGAACCACTACTGAATGATTAAGTATAGCCTAATTACGCATTATGTTGGCGTAAAATGATGCTGTCAAGTTGATTGTAACGTGGCATTACACCATACAATGTAGTTCTTGACATTCAACGACTAAAATGATATTCTATGAAGACTGATGACATGTGAAACAAATTTACGAACAAAAGTTATAACAGTCAGCTATAGAACTAATCGGGTGACTCTCTCTGTATCTGATTGTCTGTTTGAGTGTCTCTCTGTCTGTCTGTCTGTCTTTATGTCTCTCTGTGTATCTGGTGGTCACTGTGCCTATCTGTGTCTGTCTATATGTCGGTGTCTGTGTGTCTATAGCTGCTGCGTGTTGTTCCATTCACGCAAGTTTGTGTATGAATGATCACATATATTTGTTGACTGATCGATAAAATAGTATACCGGGCCGACCGGTGTGCACGTGTGTGTGTCCTTGTTGCTCAGTCTATGTATGCGGTTTGTAAATGAAGAACAGCATGTGTGTGTGTGTGTGTGTGTGTGTGTGTGTGTGTGTGTGTGTGTGTGTGTTACTAACATTATGAGTGTGGGTTACTTTGTGTGTGTGTGTGTGTGTGTGTGTGTTTGTGTGTGCGCGCGTGTGTGTCAGTGGGTGCGTGCGTGGGGCGTACGTCACTGACTGTGTATTTCAGTGCGTGTGTGCGTGTGCGTGTGTGTTAGTCATGTGTGTGTGTGTGTGTGTGTGTGTTTGTGTGTGTGTGTGTATGTGTGTGTATGCGCGCGTGTATGTGTGCGTGTGCGTGTGTATGTGTGTGCACCGATATAATTATATACGTGCCAACAAGAAAAGCTAACGATATCGGTCAACAACAGACAAAGGCACTAGAAGATGACATTGTTTCTTGTTTGAGAAGATGAATCGGGATGGAGATGGGTAGTGTGTGTGTGTGTGTGTGTGTGTGTGTGTGTGTGTGTGTGTGTGTGTGTGTGTGGTGGCTGTAGAGGTCTTTCTTCAGTCTGCAACAATTTTGTAATTTGTACACATGATGGACAATCCAGCAATAAGTCCAAAACCTTTCTTGGAAACTTAGAAGAGTCAAATGCAGACATATTGACCAGCAGACATTGTACAGAGCTGGGGACGATTGTTTCTTAAGAACGTGTGGTTATTAGCCACCATCAAATTTTAAGATTACTGCTTAGACGAAAAACAAAAACAAAACAAAAACAAATCGTCATCATCGGTGTTTTAAAAACATAACAACCTTGAATATCTCCGCCCCTTGTACGGCGAAGGGGAGTCAATCGAACGCATATTACTCTTGTTAACTTCAGTTTGTATATATCTGTTTGATATTAAGTCTTGGAAAACAAATTGACCGCCTTTAACGATGCTGATGTTTGTTTGTCCTGAAAGTGCTCAAATGACTTTTCATGTTCCTGTGTTACAGCGTTCCCTGCATGCAAGACAGTGCCAGCGCTCTACACGGACAATTTTCAATCAATACCCGACACCCGGCCTCTCCCCCACCCTTCTCTCTTTCTCTCTCTCTCTCTCTCTCTGAAACAGTGTGTAAAAGTGTGTCGGTTGGCGTGCGACTGTGTCGCCCTCTTTTCATAATGTATGCACGGAGAGAATCAATCGTTAGTAGTGCCGCTGCTGGCGTTGCTCCTGCTACTTTGGCCATGCTATGGATTTAACTTAAGCTCTTGCGCGCTATTCTGTATTCGTGTGCTTCTGCGCTCACGGTGATGACAGCGTAGAGGAAGAATAGCTCAGAGAGGGGATACGTTTGGAAGGTTGTGGGTTTTCGTCAGTGGTGTGTCTCGTCTGTCGCGCAATGCTGGTATAGGACTTCCCAAGCGATGCTGACTGAGTGGTTTGGCTTGGTGGATGTGCTGAAGGTAGTAGTGCACGCACACACACACACACACGCACGCACAGAGTGGTCGTCGGTACCGATAGCTATACAGCGACAGCTGAAGAACCCAAATCAGGCATCGTGCCAACATTGAGAGTAACCCTCTGGCTCTCTCCTCCGTCACCCACTTCTGTCGCTACCGATCATTCGGGGCCATCTTGAATCGTCTGTCTCTTGGTCTGGACTGTCACTCTTGGAGAATAAGGTAAGCGACGCGTGGCGTTTGTTCTGGATGCAGCGCAATCATAATGTATTAGTCATATCCGCTACAAAGTTGTTTGGAAGCTCGGGCTTGTTTACTACCGCTTCGTCCACAGGCACTGCTACCGTAGTCACGGTGGCTGCGGCGTGAATCGATCTTTTAGAGGCTGGCCCCACACGGCACGGTTAGCTGTAGAGAGTGATTCCGTTGTTCAGCCAGAATCGATACCAGGTTTTTTCCTTTTTGTCCAAGCTTGCTGCTTATGCTGTCTGCAGGGTGACTGCTCTGGGCTACGCACAAGGGTCTACCGACCGCACGTGATCTTCGGACTGAAGCGGCAGAGCGTTGACATCGTTGCCTTCACTGAACCAGGCAGGACCGCAGGGAGATCTCACCCTACACACTCTCTCGTCACCGGACTGGCATTGTGGGACTGATCCAACTCTGAACGCTTCGAGTCAGTCTCGGCCGGCGTCCGCCATTGCTTTTGTCCCATAATTTGTGTAAAGCGCGCCGCATGATTCAGCAGCGGGACCATTATATTAGTGGTGCAATTGTGTTTGGTGTGAAAGCAGGACGGGAGTTTTACTGAGAGTCAAGGTGGTTTTGTGCGGATTTGACTGAAAGTGAAAGAAGTACTACTGATCTTTATCAGTTCTCCACCAGAGATGGACCTCAATGCGTCCAACGCCAATGACATGCAAGGTGAGATATGTGGATGTTGCAGACACTACAGCTTTTTGTTGTTGACTCGGTTTTTGTTGTTGGTGGTGCAGGTGATGATGATGATGATGATGATGATGATGATGATGATGATGATGTGCTAAACAAAGGAAAGTAATCGCTCTAAATGCTTATGACATGTGTAATATAGTAAGTGAGAGTTAATCGGAACCATTCTCCTGGCACCTGAGAGAATAACAAGCATTGAAATGAACAAGCGACTTTCATCCTCATTAAAACAAAAAAGATGATGATGATGATGATGATGATGATGATACGACAAATAAGGAGATGATAATGGTGACGACACGTCAGAGACGATAACCGCGATGGCGTTTAATAGCGTTAGTCAAACACAATAGCCTGGCTGAACAAATCTGCACTCTGAACTCCAAACCTTTAGGAATGAATGCATTATATATATATAATGTAATACTATTACTCTAAATAAAGTGAAGGTCGTACCGCCTTACAACGATGCAACTGGCTGGACCAGTGCACGTCAGTTAAGAATTCTTCATAATACAAAACTAAACGAACCTTGGTCTTTCGATCAGTGTGCCTATGTAAAACAAGTTATGTTGGTGACCGTTGGGTTTCTGTGACTGAATGTCCTTGACAGTGCTCTACAGACAGACCAACCTGGTTCTGTAGAGAACCACAAAGCCAACCACGAAAGAGACGGACCTGTTGATTGTATACTAGTTGACTTCCGAATCAGTTCGATCTTGACTGTCTGGGCGATCTTCTTTACGATTTCTAGCTTGTATGAGTGTCACCCAGAAGAAGTTCATCTCTTCAAAGTGTTTTGTGTTAGAAACGAGTACTTTGAAGAGTAGGGAATATGATGAGTTTGAGTTTCTGTTTTAGACTGACGCAGTGATAACCGCACACAAGTATGCCATATTAGTACTGTGCAGAACTTTTTGTTGTTGTTGTTGTTGGGGGGCCGGGGGGAGGGGTGGGGGGAGGGGGGTGGAGGAGGAGGAGGGGGGTTGGGGCTGGGTAGTAGAGTGGGGCACTGAGTGGGGGAAGATGTATGTGTGTTTTTGCCTGGAGGAGCCGGTATTTTAAATCGAGAGCTATGTGTTTGCCGGAGGAAAGGCCAATCGATGTCTGAGATCACCAACCCGTTTCTCAAAACACCGATCGAGCTGACGCTGCTTCCCATACTCGCAGAATGACGTTTCAGAAATGGCTTTGCGTTGGATTGATGGTTCTGTTCTTGATTGCGTCTATTCAGTGCTGGCTTGTTTAGAGTTGTATGGTGACTCATACTAACATACTCAGTGACTAACGTGTTTTCTGACCGTTGGCAGTCAGACCGACCAACACGTGACACTTCAGTTTGTTGAACGATGCCATGACTGTTTGGTACACTGATTGACTGAGATTATCGGGTTACATTCGCAGTACCTGCGTCAGAAGTAAATATATACTAACTTAACGGATATTTTGATAGCGGGTAGGTTTACGTATATATCATATGGAAGTTATGATGATCGGCCAGCACTTCAGATTACCGAAAGGCTTACCGATCTCAGTTTCAGACCCATTAGACGACACAGTCTCCTGTATTCTCTGATTAAAGTCAGCACCGGTTGGGCCGCCCATGAATGACACACGTGTGTGTATCGGCCACGATTGCATGCAATACACTGTTTTTATTCGATAGGGATGTGTCTTTTAACACCATGTCAACAAGAAATCTTTCAGTAATCAGTTTGCAGAATAAGTTGAACGCATAACATTTCTACCCACATTCTCTAATACAGTTAACGAGTCGAGATTTGTGACGGCAGAGTGCCATGGGTCCGGGACAAGGTCATTTGCGAATGTTCTTAAACTGATGAATTATGATCGAGCTGATGGCAACGCATTCGAGGAAGAAATGACATAGCCTTGGATAATACTTCATACTTTTTTTTCATTTCTGGTTGACACCAGGACTGCTTGGTGTTTCTTTGTCATAAAACATCCAAAAGTGATCGGTTCCTGTAGATATGAATCCATAAGCAGACACGGCAAAGGGATTTCTTCTCATTGAAAGTTGCAGTCTGCTGATGGACGGCTTTGCCAGACGAATCAGTATAAATGCAAGAATAATCCGATGAGTTCTGCATTTTTGTGTGTGTGTCAGATAAAGTCCTACAAATGCAGCTAAATACCCATCCAGACTGGCTAAAAAAAGAAACGCAGTCTTCTTTGTCACATCAGACAAGCGGCGCAACTCTTTGAAAAGCAACGATCCTTGCCATCATGCGATTACAAAAATAGAAACAAGATCAAGTTTCATTAGGATTCAAGGCAACGTGGGTGAGAAAAAGGCACGGTTTATAGAAGTGTGGGCGAAACGCTGGGAGGCGGATGCAGGGTTACAATCAAGTCTGTATTCAGTGTGCAAATTGTATGGCGGCGTCTCGTCTTCTGACCCGCCTCTGGGCCTTCAGAGTGATATAGTCACAAGGGGGGATTCCGCTCCATCCCCGCCCCTACTGATGCAGTGTTTAAAGGGGTCTTTAACGTTTGTCGTTTGGTCTGTGCTTTGGTGTATGACATGTTGGACTTTGTTTTGAGATGTTTTCTTGGAGGTAAAATCGTGCGGATGAACTAATTGCCGTTCACGGAAAGGAAGAAGGAGCGGAACAGTTGAAGTTAACTTGAAGAACGACTGAACTTGAACAAACAGCCGGACAGACAGGCAGTTACACGGACACACATACGGACACAGACACAGGCAGACATACTCACGAGCAGTCAGACTGACAGACAGACAGACACATTCACAGGCAGACAGACACACACACACACTACACATACATACACACACTTATTACACACACACACACACACACACACACACACACACACACAAACACACACAAACACACACACACACACATACACACACACACACACAGACACACAAACACACTGACACACACACACACACATTAACACACACACACACTCCCGTACCATGCATCGGGTATGAGTGCCTTTAACTGCCCGTCTCCCCTGATAGAAGCCCTTTCGCTCTACACGACAGAAGGCACAGGGGTGGGGAGGGGGGGGGGGGTGAAGAATTATACTCACAGGGCCAAAAATCAATGACGCCCTGTCCTTTCGTTCTAGCCCTCTGTTGCCCTTTCTCTCTGGCAACAGTCAGTGATACTGTGGTGTGTGGCTCAGTCTGCACATGTCCAGTCCCCTCTGTTGCCCTTTCTCTCTGGCAACAGTCAGTGACATTATGTGGTGTGTGGCTCAGTCTGCACATGTCCAGTCCCCTCTGTTGCCCTTTCTCTCTGGTAACAGTCAGTGACATTATGTGGTGTGTGGCTCAGTCTGCACATGTCCAGTCCCCTCTGTTGCCCTTTCTCCCTGGCAACAGTCAGTGACATTATGTGGTGTGTGGCTCAGTCTGCATATGTCCAGTCCCCTCTGTTGCCCTTTCTCCCTGGCAACAGTCAGTGACATTATGTGGTGTGTGGCTCAGTCTGCACATGTCCAGTCCCCTCTGTTGCCCTTTCTCCCTGGCAACAGTCAGTGACATTATGTGGTGTGTGGTGCAGTCTGCACATGTCCAGTCCCCTCTATTGCCCTTTCTCCCTGGCAACAGTCAGTGACATTATGTGGTGTGTGGTGCAGTCTGCACATGTCCAGTCCCCTCTATTGCCCTTTCTCTCTGGCAACAGTCAGTGACATTATGTGGTGTGTGGTGCAGTCTGCACATGTCCAGTCCCCTCTATTGCCCTTTCTCTCTGGCAACAGTCAGTGCTGTGGTGTGTGGTTCAGTCTGCACATGTCCAGTCCCCTCTGTTGCCCTTTCTCTCTGGCAACAGTCAGTGACATTATGTGGTGTGTGGCTCAGTCTGCACATGTCCAGTCCCCTCTGTTGCCCTTTCTCTCTGGCAACAGTCAGTGACATTATGTGGTGTGTGGCTCAGTCTGCACATGTCCAGTCCTCTCTATTGCCCTTTCTCTCTGGCAACAGTCAGTGACATTATGTGGTGTGTGGCTCAGTCTGCACATGTCCAGTCCCCTCTGTTGCCCTTTCTCTCTGGCAACAGTCAGTGATACTGCGGTGTGTGGCTCAGTCTGCACATGTCCAGTCCCCTCTGTTGCCCTTTCTCCCTCGCAACAGTCAGTGACATTATGTGGTGTGTGGTTCAGTCTGCACATGTCCAGTCCCCTCTGTTGCCCTTTCTCCCTGGCAACAGTCAGTGACATTATGTGGTGTGTGGTTCAGTCTGCACATGTCCAGTCCCCTCTGTTGCCCTTTCTCCCTGGCAACAGTCAGTGCTGTGGTGTGTGGTTCAGTCTGCACATGTCCAGTCCCCTCTATTGCCCTTTCTCTCTGGCAACAGTCAGTACTGTGGTGTGTTGCTCAGTCTGCACATGTCCAGTCCCCTCTGTTGCCCTTTCTCTCAGTCTGGCAACAGTCAGCGCTGTGGTGTGTGGTTCAGTCTGCACATGTCCAGTCCCCTCTATTGCCCTTTCTCCCTGGCAACAGTCAGTACTGTGGTGTGTTGCTCAGTCTGCACATGTCCAGTGTGTTGACGTACAAGAACATCGCGACACACTTAAAGGCATATGTACGCGCTCCCGTGTTTACAAAGTGTAGTTTGCCCATAATCGATGTCAAACGCACCATAAGACCATGTAATGACGATATATCGCCATGCGCGGACCATATACATGCATTACAGCTTGTTTTAGAGTCTCACAAACTTTGGATGTAAACAAAGACGCGGAGTTATTTCCCTTGCGTCAACGCTACCTCTGTTGGCAAATCTATAAATAGGACGATCCAGATCAAAATGAAAATTAACATATCTCAACATTGAAGGGGTCCTAGACCACAATATTTTGCAGGGAACTTAATTTAGCATGTCTCCAGCTGTTGGTAAAGCAATTAGCGTGTATAGTCATCGAGTACATATGGCTTTAATGCTATGCTATGCTAACTTGGTGTTTCTGTCCCCAGAACTAGTGTCTATTTGGGACATGACGTGGTTATATATGCTAGGGCACTTCAGTGCAGATGCTCTGAAGGTTTTAGTCTGGGATGTCCCCCCCCCCCCCCCCGCACATTAATTTTAACTTTTAAAAGCAGGGAAAATATTAACAAGAATTGAAGATCTTAGAAGTTGGACAAGATGAGTGTTTTTAAGAGCCTTAGCTTCCTTTTATTGTGATAGACCTAACATTAAATGTAAATAGTTTCGGAAACAATCATCAGTAAACTGAGAATGAAAGCATAACTGTTGAATCGGCCCCGAGTAACCAACCAGGCTGAGGGGACATGACAAAAACCTAGCAACCAACCAACCAACCAATCTTGACATGACCACAAGCAAGATGGCTGAGTTGTTTGCTAGTAGGACTGGAGGTTTGCGGGTCATTTTTGTTCAGTGATAATGTGATGACTTAATTTTGACTGACTCCCCTCCCTTGCCCTTTCTCCTTCACATGCAGCCACTGGCATACATACATGCGCAACATTGGCGCTGTGTCAGAGACCGTAGATAACGTGACAGTCACTGAATCATGAATGTGAATGCGCGGCGTGTAGCTTTTGACTCGGTCATAATGGCTGGGTTGTTAGATTGTAACATTTCTATTGGTAATGGAAACGACTGCTTTTGGGGTACATTGGTACCCGCGATATGAAGTCAGTCCCGCTGCTGAGAGGACACCTCCCAATATAGGTCACCTTCTGTAGTATATTTGTCTATCATTCTGACCAAAATATACCCGACATGACAGGGCACCTGCAATGTAGGGACACCTCTGACTGGTCCAAAGGTTGTCCTTTCATGGAAGGTACCACTTCATAACACATTTTGAAACAATCCCGCTGGCATTTATATCGGCTTATCTTATCAATTTATGGAGAGACCATGGTGAGGATGGGGTGATGAGTGATGGTGCTTGTGTTCGTGTTTTCCAAGCCGTGACACTTTCGCTGTGAGCTTGGGATCTCTAACGTGCGCATGTGTGCATACTTGCATGGGTGTTTGGACACTGAAGAGAGTCTGCACAACCCAGGTTCGACCCCCAGGGCATAGACTGCTGTGCTGAGTTTCTATTACTGTCCCCAGTGCTAGTGACTATTTTGGGACATGACGTGGTTTAAGGGCATAGACTTGGTTAGGGGTAGTTCATAGGGAGTCACCACGGGTGACGAATAGCTAGAGCGCACAGCCATCTGTTCCTCTCTAGATGATGGTCTTTGTGCTACCGGCCCAACATCATGCGCGCCTGAGTCCATTACATTGCTGTATAATTATGTGATTTGGGAATTCTGTGCCATTACAAAACCCAGCTACTGTTCGATAACCTGTCGTTATTGCAGCGATGGAAGTATAGATCGAGTTGCCTTGGCTGTATAATGATGTGATTTTTGGAATTCTGTGCCATAACAAATCCAGCTACTATTTGATAACCTGTCGTTATTGCAGCGATGGCAGTATAGGGTTGCCTTGACTGCATGAGTTTGTCGTCTGCATTCAGTTGAGCGTACTGCAGAAAACATTGTCCTCAAGTTTTCATGGACTCAATGTTATTTTTACATTGTAGAAAAACGAAGAATACTGGTTCGAAATGCCAACGTCACTTTCTGTCATCGGATAGCTTTTACTATGATTCTGCATGATCGGCATGTCATTGGATAGCATTTACTATGATTCTGCATGATCGGCATGTCATTGGATAGCTATTACTGTGATTCTGCATGATCGGCATGTCATTGGATAGCTATTACTGTGATTCTGCATGATCGGCATGTCATCGGATAGCTTTTACTATGATTCTGCATGATCGGCATGTCATTGGATAGCATTTACTATGATTCTGCATGATCGGCATGTCATTGGATAGCTATTACTGTGATTCTGCATGATCTGTTGTTTACCGTGTCACTGCGGCATTGGCCGTTCTATCCATCATGATCTGATCAATTACCCCGTTATTTTCCATTCATATTTCCTCCGTCCTTCCTTCATCTCTTTTTTGTTTGATAGATAAGTGTCAACCTTCCACAGACGTTTATTGTGTGTATGAGCGAATGAAAAGAATTGATCTCTTCGCCACATGTAGCTTGAAATCAGTTTGTTTGTGAAAAAAGCCAGCATTAAGGTCTGCGCGACAAAATCTCGACGCATTGCATAACTAGTACTTTAGTGGCGTATAGAACAGACAGTAATATTCTTTCTCTCTCAGCCCCTCCCCTCGCCTCTCTCTCTCTCTCTCTCTCTCTCTCTCTCTCTCTCTCTCTCTCTCTCTCTCTCTCTCTCTCTCTCTCTCTCTCTCTCTCTCTCTCTCTCTCTCTCTCTCTCTCTCTCTTATGGGCTGTTTCTCATCTTTATGAATAATTCAGAAATTGTTGTTTTTACCTTGTTTATAAAGCTTTTTGTTTGTTTAGCTAATGACAATAAACCATCAAAGCGTCTCTCTCTCTTTCTCTCTCTCTCCCTCCCTTTCTCTTTTCCCTTCTCTCTCTTTGTTTATGCCCCTCCCCCTCTCACTGTCTAGGTCCATCTCTTTCCCTTCCCGTTCCCTCTCTCTGCTATTTTTTTCTCTCTCCTTGCAACCTTATCTCACCACAACCACTCCCCCCCCCCTCTATCAATCCCTCTTTATATTCCTTTCTCTTTCTCTCTTTCTCTATGTCCCTCCCTCTCCTCTCTCTGTCGGTCTGTAGCCTCGGGGCGGGGACGTAGCTCAGTTGGTAGCGCGCTGGCTTTGTAGCCAGTTGGTCGCTATCAGCGTGGGTTCGATCCCCACGTTCGGCGAGAGATTTATTTCTCGGAGTCAACTTTGTGCAGACTCTCTTCGGTGTCCGAACACCCCCGTGTGCACACATGCGCACGAAAAAGATCCCACGTTCACAGCGAAAGTCTCAGGGCTTGGAAAACACGAAGACACGCATGCATCATCTCTCGTCTCCGATTATCATGATCGTATTTCGACACTTTGACGAGACAAACCCAATGCTGGTGTGTCGAAGAAGACAGCCACAGCGGGCTTGTTCGAATCAAAGTAGCCTATCACACCATATCTTCAACGTATTAGGGCCTACCAATACCTGTCCCAATATAGACCAGTTGGTCTAAGAGGACGTTAAACCCGAATAGTCAGTCAGTCTGTAGCCTATCACTCCCTTCTCACCTCCCAGTCTCTGTATTTCTGTCTCCGTCTATTTCTCACTTCTCCCCCACCCTCTTTTCACTCTCTGCCTCTCTCCCAGTCTCTGTATTTCTGTCTCTATTTCTCACTTCTCCTCCACCCTCTTTTCACTCTCTGCCTCTCTCCCAGTCTCTGTATTTCTGTCTCTATTTCTCACTTCTCCTCCACCCTCTTTTCACTCTCTGCCTCTCTCCCAGTCTCTGTATTTCTGTCTCTATTTCTCACTTCTCCTCCACCCTCTTTTCACTCTCTGCCTCTCTCCCAGTCTCTGTATTTCTGTCTCTATTTCTCACTTCTCCTCCACCCTCTTTTCACTCTCTGCCTCTCTCCCAGTCTCTGTATTTCTGTCTCTATTTCTCACTTCTCCTCCACCCTCTTTTCACTCTCTGCCTCTCTCCCAGTCTCTGTATTTCTGTCTCTATTTCTCACTTCTCCTCCACCCTCTTTTCACTCTCTGCCTCTCTCCCAGTCTCTGTATTTCT
>NC_090258.1:9830247-9847747 GCF_037325665.1 Littorina saxatilis | reverse complement strand
TAGTCTCGAGTCATATGATTACATATTTGTAACATGGAAAATAAACCAATGTTAAAATACTGTGAGGCATGAGAATTGGCATATATATATATATATATATATATATACAGATTATTTAAAACACTCCACTGAATAGTCCACACAATCAAAACAACTAGCAGCATCTTTAGTAAGGTCTATGCTTTTTCAATTGCAACAAATGAAAAATATACTTTTGTTTCTAACAGAAAGTAAGAAAGCTGCCAATTTATCCTTTGTATTATAGCTTCCAACAAACGTATAGCGACGATTGAATAACTTTGCCCCAGGTGACAAAGAAACATACAATAAAACTATTTTCCAACTTCTTGTCTCTCAAACAAAATTGAAAAAGCAAATCTTCAAACATCCTGTTAAAATAGGCCATTTGCCTCCACCATCGTTGTTTTGACAGCACATGCTGAAGTGACCTTTTGACCGATGCCCATGAAATACCAAATTAAGCTGATCTAAAGAGCCAAAAGTAAATGTACCATAAATACACTTTATATACACTCAAAATCTTTCTTTATTCTTTATTTCTTTATTTGGTGTTTAACGTCGTTTTCAACCACGCAGGTTATATCGCGACGGGGAAAGGGGGGGAGATGGGATAGAGCACTCAAAATCGAAATCAATCATTACATGTGAAACACCACTATGACCCAGTGTTTATGATACGTTATGATTGTTTTGACTTTCCTACAAGCGGACCTTATGGTAGTTTGTGGTCACGATAATAAATAATAATGATCACACGATGACCCAGTGTTTATGATACGTTATGATTGTTTTGACTTTCCTACTAGCGGACCTTATGGTAGTTTGTGGTCACGATAATAAATAATAATGATAATAAAGTTAAAACGGCTATGCCTACGATGCCTTCGGGCCTTGTTTTTGGCCGATTTGAGCGGAATTGCTGTTATATATTGCCCAGCCAACCTTAATTAGAGCAATCCTTACTCTTGTTATCCCAAAGAAGTACTGTACACTTAAGAAACGTCGTTCAAACTCGGCGTACAGCAAGCTTTAGAAGCGACCACTACTCTTTTGTACAAGAGGGAGAGTTTAAAGCGGCTAGGTCTGATTTACTCTCTCCTATCGCCACCAGACTAGTGTTATGCTACTATAAACCATAACAATGCTTCACGACCGGAATAGTTTCATATCTCAAAACTCGGGTTCTAGTGGCCAATTCAGTGTGGCATTGAGACTATATGCATGACTAAACGGGAAGTAATTCACACAGCCTCCACAACAAAAGAGCAGTGGTCGCTGCGGAAGCTCGCTGTACGCCGAGTTTAAACGACGTTTCTTAAGTCTTTCTTTCTTTATTTGGTGTTTAACGTCGTTTTCAACCACGAAGGTTATATCGCGACGGGGAAAGGGGGGAGATGGGATAGAGCCACTTGTTAATTGTTTCTTGTTCACAAAAGCACTAATAAAAAAATTGCTCCAGGGGCTTGCAACGTAGTACAATATATTACCTTACTGGGAGAATGCAAGTTTCCAGTACAAAGGACTTAACATTTCTTATATACTGCTTGACTAAAATCTTTACAAACATTGACTATATTCTATACAAGAAACACTTAACAAGGGTAAAAGGAGAAACAGAATCCGTTAGTCGCCTCTTACGACATGCTGGGGAGCATCGGGTAAATTCTTCCCCCTAACCCGCGGGGGGCGTACAGTACTTCTTTGGGATAACAAGGGTAAGGGTTGCTCTAATTAAGGTTGGCTGAACAATATATAACAGCCATTCCGCTCAAATCGGCTGAAAACAATGTCTGAATGCAACGTAGGCATAGCTGTTTTAAATCAGATCTAGCCGCTTTAAACAAGGGCAAAGCCACCGATAATCATGACTCACTTGCTCAGATTTCGTATTGTTTTTTGCTAATAGAATCTGACATGCATTTTGTGAGTATTCATAGGCTCTACAAGTATAACCAAGTCAAGTTTGTATCATGCATTTTTCCATTGTCTGAAAAGTTGTGACTGTTCAATACGTGGTCAGTTGTCAGAACATAGCCTCATTTTTGCTGCACAAATGAATTAAAAATAGCCAATTGTCTCCACCATCGTTGTTTTGACAGCACATAATAAACTGACCTTTTGACCAATCCTAAGATATGTCCCATCTAGCTTATTTAAAGGTGTTCGTCTGTGTTTTGCTTATTTATTCATAATCCTACCATTAAATTTCGCTAAAAAGTTAAGTCACATGATGAGAAGAACCACTGTGCAAAAAGTTATTTTAAAAAAGTTATAGGTAAAACAATGGGTTTTTTTCTCAGCAAACTCTCCTTATAATAGTCATGTTAAAAACAAGGGGAATAAATTAAGAAGATGTCATCTGTCACAACTTTTTAGTTAAATTAAAATGTAGTAATATAAAAAACAAGAAGGGCAAAGCCCATACGACTCACATGCTTGACCTAAACCTAGCAATGACATCATACACTAAGAACTGCTTTACACATTTTTCCTACCAAAATACATGTGACCTTGACCCAAGGTCAAGGTCATCCAAGGTCATGCAACACAAAGCTGTTAATTCAAGACATAGGAAGTACAATGGTGCTTATTGGCTCTTTCTACCATGAGATATGGTCACTTTTAGTGGTTCACTACCTTATTTTGGTCACATTTCATAAGGGTCAAAGTGACCTTGACCTTGATCATATGTGACCAAATGTGTCTCATGATGAAAGCATAACATGTGCCCCACATAATTTTTAAGTTTGAAACAGTTATCTTCCATAGTTCAGGGTCAAGGTCACTTCAAAATATGTATACAATCCAACTTTGAAGAGCTCCTGTGACCTTGACCTTGAAGCAAGGTAAACCAAACTGGTATCAAAAGATGGGGCTTACTTTGCCCTATATATCATATATAGGTGAGGTATTCAATCTCAAAAACTTCAGAGAAAATGTGAAAAATGTGAAAAATAGCTGTTTTTTAGGCAACATTTATGGCCCCTGCGACCTTGACCTTGAAGCAAGGTCAAGATGCTATGTATGTTTTTTGGGGCCTTGTCATCATACACCATCTTGCCAAATTTGGTACTGATAGACTGAATAGTGTCCAAGAAATATCCAACGTTAAAGTTTTCCGGACGGACGGACGGACGGACGACTCGGGTGAGTACATAGACTCACTTTTGCTTCGCATGTGAGTCAAAAAGGAGAAAAAATGCAGACGAGCACCTTTAAAATGTCCAACAATGATTTGCAAGAACACATTCTGAATAAATCATTAAATATCAAATTAAAAAAACACAACCACCAGTGTGCTCATAATAAAAAAACCGAAAAAACATCATACGCACCCAGTGTATATACATTGTTCTGACGGGAACATACAATGTGTCGACTTTCCTTAAACGGACTAGCAGGGCTACTGCTAGAGTGTGTTCAGTATAATCATGAAATAGAATGAAATGAGGTAGTCTTCACGTCGAACGCAGAAGAAGAAGAAGAAGGTAGTCTTCAGCCATATAATTATATTTTTGCATAATGGAAAATCAACCACTGTAAAAATAAACCAGTTGTTGCATGATAAATGGCACAATTCAAAACACTCCATTGAATAGTCCACAAAATGATAATTAGCAACATCATGTTTAGTGCTGTTGTAAATGTTATTTCAATGGCAACAAACAAAACAGATTTTTTTTACTATATCAATGATTGACTAACTTTGCCCGCGGTGACAAAAGAACATGAAATAACACTTTTTTTCCAACTTCTTGTCTCTCAAACAAATAATAAAAGAAACACATCTTCAAACATCCTGTTAAAAATAGGCCATTTGCCTCCACAATGGTTGCTTTGACACCACATGCTGTAGTGACCTTTTGACAGAGGCCCCTGAAATATCAAATTAAGCTTATCTAAAATGGTCAAAAGTACATGTACATTAATACACTTTATATACACTTAAGATCTGAATTAATCATAACATGTGAAACACCACCATCGTTGTGTTGACAATAAAATGTCACACACGATGACAAAGTGCATATGACACTTTGATTGTTTTGACTTTCCTAATAGCGGACCTTATCTTTACTTTATTTGGTGTTTTAACATCGTTTTCAACCGTTCAAGGTTATATCGCGACGGGGAAAGGGGGGGGGGGATGATGGGATAGAGCCACTTGTTAATTGTTTCTTGTTCACAAAAGCACTAATCAAAAAATTGCTCCAGGGGCTAGCAACGTAGTACAATATATGACCTTACTGGGAGAATGCAAGTTTCTAGTACAAAGGACTTAACATTTCTTACATACTGCTCGACTAAAATCTTTACAAACATTGACTATATTCTATACAAGAAACACTTAACAAGGGTAAAAGGAGAAACAGAATCCGTTAGTTGCCTCTTACGACATGCTGGGGAGCATCGGGTAAATTCTTCCCCCTAACCCGCGGGGGGGGGGGGGGGGGGGGGGGGGGGGGGAGCGGACCTTATGGTAGTCTGTGTTCATGATAATAAATAATGATAATACAGTTAAACAAGGGCAAAGCCACAAAGAATATGACTCACTTGCTTATATTTTGTTTTGTTTTGCTGATGTAATCACATGCATTTTATAAGTGTTCATAGGTTTCATAACCAAGACAAGTTTTTATAATGAAAGCTTCCATTATTTGAAAAGTTTTGAGTGTTCAATAGGTGGTCAGTTGTCAATAGATATATAGCCTCGTTTTTGCTATGCAAATGAATTAAAAATAGCCAACTGCCTCCACCATCATTGTTTTGACCGCATATTAAACTGACCTTTGGATCAGTGCTAAGAAAGGTCACATCTAGCTTATTCAAAATGCCAAAAATGATTTGCATAAACACATACTAAATAAATCATTTAACATGAAACACAACCACCAGTGTGCTCATAGTCAAAATTAATAAAAACAAATAAAGATAAATGTGTAAATCATTGTCCAGTACAGCTCAAGACACAAACCTGCACTAGATATATATCTACTTAGTGGTAGTGATCAGCAACAACATTGGAAAGATGATCAGTAGCTGAAAAGCGGAACATTATTTAGTTTCGCTGATTTCTTTGCAAAGCAGTAATCCGGTTTCGTACATAGTTCTTGACGTGTAGCCAGGTACGATTTTTCAGAGCCTCTTCAGCCTGAAGGCACTTCTGGATATCCTCTTTTCTTGGCAGCACTTGCGTGGCGATATATTTTAACAAATGAGCCTCCACTGCCTTCACCTCCTCCTCCAACCACAGTCGACGTGGCTGGTTTGAACCTTTGTGGACACAGATATCACAAGACCTATTACCGGAGATACAAAGGTTAAATATGTTATCGGATTAAAACTTTATAAGGAACAATCATGCCAACTCAATATGAGCGCCGGGTAGTCTGGTGGTCTAGGCCGACAACTCGTGATCTCAGTGTCTCTATTTCGAATCTTGATTGGGCATGGACATTTATTTTCCCGAGTCAACATTTGTTCTGATTCTTCTTCGTGGCACTAAAGCTAGTACACTAAAACTGTCACATTTTCACTGTCAATCTTAGTGCTGCTTACATTTTGGTTGTTCAATGTAAGTTAGATATAGTACCTCCTCTTTTTTCCAATTCCTGGGACTCCCGTCCCCGCCTCTAATACACGGAAGTGTATGTGGGCGTAATCCATTAATTACAAAAGATTTCAAATCTAAATTAAAACCGGAATTACAGACCCTGTACACATTCATTTTCAAAGCATGGGACAGAAGCCACGAATGGGCATGAGAAGTGGCAGGTCAGTTAGCCATTGCACTTGTTAACTGATCCACTTATTTATTCATTTTTAAATAATTATACAATTTACTGCTTAGTTTTGAATCAAGAAAACTGAGCGACAGCAGAAGGCCATTTTGATATGTTAAAGAACGTACGGATTTGAACTGCTCTTTGACAAAATGCCACTCCTAGTTAGATTAACAGTTAACTCGTTATGAACACAGACCTGTTTACATCCTGCATTAAAACCAGTCAGAAAAACACTCTCCAGAAGCTACCTTTATTTTTTGTGGACCGGCTCGTTCATTTTATTTAAAGATTTTCTTTAAAGTTTTTCAATTCAAAGAACTGTGATCTTTGCTATATTGGAGAAAGATTAATGGAGATCACTTTTAGACTCAAAAAGACTTTCAAATTCCGGCAACAGCACAAGTCACTGACCGTAGCAAGAGATAATGTCGAAGCACAGACATACTGGTCAAATAAACTCGATGCGAAGCAGGCTCATGTTTTGCCAAACACAATTTGTTTGTTTCCATGTTCATTTGTGTACTGCATTTTGTAAATAAACTAATGCTGCGTCTAACCTCGGGACACGTTCGCTTGGTTCGCGGACGAACGACTGCAGTGACTCATGACTGACTAGCTTTGTTGTTGCACTGATCTCAATTCGATCACCAAAATGCAAGTGATTCGCTCTTCTTAGACTTCGCCAGACACTGCCACTTGACTTGATAGTTTTGCCGATATTCCTGTACAACTTGAGCTTTTTTGGTTGGCATTTTGTCCCCAGAGAGATCGGCCTTACGCTTACGACCCATGTCGATCGGACCGAATGCACAAAAACCACGCGTTGACCGACAAATACCTTGTTTTTGCACATGCGCAGACAAGGCTGTTCCGGTCGGCCTTGAGCTAAAAGGGTTTTCGGGAAATCAAAATCCCGGTGACTACTAGTACTACAATTTCGACTTTAAATTTTCACACACGGAAATGGTTCTTGTGACCGGAATTTCCGGTAGATTTCCGTAATACCGGAATTTAGACCCTAAATCCGTAATAATTCCGGGAGGGTAAACAGGTCTGTGAACATACTCTATGTTTCCTTCCAAGTGCTTTAGAGAAGGGTATTACCGTACTCAAAAACACAATAACTATACGCTCCTAGTTAGATTAACAGTTAACACGTTATGAACAGGCTCTATTTTTCCTTTCAAGGGCTTCAGAGAAGGATATTACCTTACTCAAAAACACAATAACTATCTAGTTTACTGGTTTTGTTCTACTTTAAAAGAATAACTTTTGTGTGGATTGAGTCAGCTCCTTAAAGCTCAGTTCACAAAGAGAAAGAAGAGGTATAAAGACAATGATTATGTTTCCACTCACTGTTGCGCGTTGCCTTTGATTTGAGCTTCTTTGGTTTGGAATGGCTCCACTGTTCAGGTAGGTACTCATTGTCAGTTGAACCTTGGGGAAAAAAAAGACGATAGATTTTCTCAGCTGCCTTATCTTTATTTCAAATCATTTGATAGATTATGCAAAATAGCAAAAAAAGGACAACAGCTAAAAGACATATGCTTTTAAAATATCAATTTCGTTGTCAAATAACTAAACACAAGAGTTTCCACTATGGAATGCGGTCATTCAACAACTAGGTAATGGGCGCTTAGTTAATCGTCCGTACATGACGCCAGCATTTCTTTCTTTCTTTATTTGGTGTTTAACGTCGTTTTCAACCACGAAGGTTATATCGCGACGAGGGAAAGGGGGAGATGGGATAGGGGAAAGGGTGGAGATGGGAGGGAGCCACTTGTTAAGTGTTTCTTGTTCACAAAAGCACTAATCAAAAAATTGCTCCAGGGGCTTGCAACGTAGTACAATATATGACCTTACTGGGAGAATGCAAGTTTCCAGTACAAAGGACTAAACATTTCTTACATACTGCTTGACTAAAATCTTTACAAACATTGACTATATTCTATACAAGAACCACTTAACAAGGGTTAAAGGAGAAACAGAATCCGTTAGTCGCCTCATACGACATGCGGGGTGCAGAGAAATAAGGATGTGGAAAAGAAGACTTTTGGTAAGTGAAATAAAGGTGATGGATCCAGTCAGGCAGAAATAAGACAACAAGAAAAGAATTGGAAAACTGCAGGGAATAGTAGGGAGAGTTTTCTTGGAAGGAAATATAGGTGAAAGGACTGGTAAGGCAGAAATAAGACAAAAGAAGAGAAGAAACAGAACCGTTAGTCGCCTCTTACGACATGCTGGGTAGCAGCGGGTAAATTCTTTCTAGTCCCAACCAATATGGGACTCCCCCTAACCCGCGGGGGGTGACGCCAGCATGTTTCTAAATTAATTTATATGCAATAAAGCTTACTTTCGTTAGATGACGCTGAAGGAGAAGTGATCTGTGTGAATACACTGCATCTTTTGTTCATCATTGCCACACCAACAGGAGAGAATGTCCAGGAGGAAGGGGGCTCGCCTGGGGACATAATAAAATTATAATTAATTATTTATTGTATTAATTATGTTATGTTCAAAATAAATAAACGTGTGTTCCGTGTTATGAGTGTACAGGAATGAACTATTCTTCAAAGGTACAAATACATTTCAGATGTAAGACAATCAAAATGCATCAACGAATGCAGTTCTACCCCTCATCCTTAACCCCCACCCACCCCCCAACATTGACGCCGTAAAAAAACACCTCCGACAAGCGTGTTGGACACAAACAACTCTGTGAGTTAAATTCAAGCTGTTCCCACTCGAACACAGGAACCCCCTGACCTTCATCCATCTCCAGTCGCGCCCCCATGGAAAATTGGTTGACTAAGGAGAAAGATATATACTGAACTGTTTGAGCATGCACTGCTGTCAGCAGCACACCGTTGAAACTTCCTTTGGATTTCTGGTGCTTCCTCATCATCAGCAGAATCTGACAAATACAAAAACATGAATAACCCTTGTGATATTACCTCATTTTTTGTTTGTTTGTTTGCTTAACGCCCAGCCGACCACGAAGGGCCATATCAGGGCGGTGCTGCTTTGACATATAACGTGCGCCACACACAAGACAGAAGTCGCAGCACAGGCTTCATGTCTCACCCAGTCACATTATTCTGACACCGGACCAACCAGTCCTAGCACTAACCCCATAATGCCAGACGCCAGGCGGAGCAGCCACTAGATTGCCAATTTTAAAGTCTTAGGTATGACCCGGCCGGGGTTCGAACCCACAACGGGGCGGACGCCTTACCACTAGGCCAACCGTGCCGGTCATATTACCTCATGCCAGGGTGACAAGTTTATACTAAATAAGTAAATGTATTCACTTTTACATGGAATGGCAGCTACAAATAAGAAATTAAATCTACTATGTTACTTTGTGGGAGTGAGGAGGGGGGGGGGGGGGGGGGGGGGTAAAGAGAAAGAAAAGTCATGTTTGCAACTACAAACTTAAGAGACTTTCAGACACTGAACAGCGACATCGCCATTCAAATATGTCCTGTCCCCACTCCAACACCATGTAGATGGGATGGATTCAGCCCATATTGTCACTTACTGTCACCTACTGCAGTGGAGCGCTGCGGACTTAAATTAAGGGCCCCTCCTGTTTTTGAACACCAGGAGCTATCTAGTTTGCTGTTAGGTAGGCACCGGCTCATCTTTCCTGCTTCCTTACTTTCTTTTACTATCAACATTCTGTTCACAGTTGTTATTTCTGCCAAAGTGACCAATCGCATTTGTTTTTATCCGAAACTGGGAGTGCTTGCAGTACTGTAGTTGATAGCATGCGTACACAGAAGAAGAAGACTTACTGTCAGGTGCAGCTGTAGCAGGACAAGGTTGATGCATAGGCGGAGAGGGCTGGTTATGTGGCGGTGCCAAAGAGTCTTTTGTTGCGAACCTTCCTGATGCAGATCGTTCTGGAATAGGGCTGTGACCCTTTTCAACAAATTCTGTAAATAATAGTTACAATATGATAGAATAGATAAAATCCCAGATCGCAAGTACAAAAGTTTATGTAGTAAGTACCGTAGTATTAATGTTTGCTTTATTGTGTAATGCAAATTAATGTTAGCACAATATATCACATTGTAGTGTGCATTGAAGTATGAACGTTCTCAATTTAGATTTAAAACAAATAAAATTGTATTGGTGGTTCAATGTCACTAGCCACAACAAAGGCGATACCAGAGAGAGGGAGACCGGGATTCAAACCTGTGACTATGAGAGTCAGAGGAACTATATGTAGTCCACGCTGTGTACCGAATGAGCCATCTCAGCCCCCCAATTTAGAAGAAGAAGAAGAGGCAGAAGAAGCAGAAGGAGAAGAAGATGAATTTAAGAATACAAAAAAAAGGTTATTACAATACTAGATTTAGAGATAGTCTAGCTGTGTTCATTTTGTGCAAAAAGAGCAAAGGAATTCATCTTCAAAATGTCACACATACCTGCCTCCTCATCCGAGGTGATGGCTTCATCTTCAGCCACTTCCATCTCATCCAGGGTGCAGCGCTGGTGGTCTTGCAGCTTCCCCTTTTCAAGGGCAAGGAGTAATTTGCTGACTTTGGCCAACTGCATCATGTCTGATGGGAGGCGGTAGTACTCGCGGTGAGTGCGAACATCATGTCCCATAAACTGAGCAAGGGCATCCAGCTCGTTGTCCTTCAAACTGACTATCTGGGACAGAGTAGCAACCTGCTTTCGAAGTGAAGTAGATGTGATGAACTGTGGCTCTGCCAACTGCGCTGATGTCACAAACTTTCGAAGCGTGTCAGATCCCCGAATGTGCCCCTCCGACTGAAAGAATGTGCAAGAAAACACAAATTTGTTGGAACCGCTGACACCAGCATCATCTCTTTTTTGCACAAGCAGTTCCACAGCTGCTTTCACCTGTGCAGTCATGAGAATTGGGACAATTCGGCCACGTTTTCCGATTATCTCAATCCTGGTCAGCTTGTTACATAGGATTTTTTCAAATGTGCTAAGTGATTTGAAGACATCCACATCGTGAGTTTCGTGTTGATTTAGATCTACTAGTTTCATTCTTGAGGCCTCGCCTGACCTTCTCCTGTTGAAAAGGATTATCTGGGTCAGAGTGACTTCCGCAAGGCTTTTCCATGCTGCCTTGATCTCCTTTTCTTCGTGTGCTGTAGTGAGGGTTTGGGTGGCCGCGGCTGAAACATTGCTGAGGTGAGAGGAGAGCTTGGCGACGTCTCTCGACAGAGGAAGACGTTTTGCATGTCCCTTTTTCTGTTCATACAGATTGCGACTTGCGTGGGCAGAAATTTCTTCATTCCATCTCATCTGATGGAGTTTCAGGTATCCCTGAACATCACACTTCAGACTGTCATTCCTTTTTTCCACGGCCTGGACCTCCAGTATGTCAGCACACAGCTTGATTGTGTAGCCAAGTTTGTTGGCTAAGGATGGAATTCGGAATTTGTATTCCTCTGCTTCGTAACCAGCGACTTGTTTGGTTGCTTCTATTACCGTTTTGAACATTTCAGGCGTGAGAAATTCCTTGAGAGAAGCGTTTTCAAGTCCTGACACTTTTCGCAGTTTCAATAACAGACGTGAAACCTCCCTCACTTTGTTTCGTATTTGGGCGAAACGACTCGGGTTAAATCCGTGCCGTTTTACTTGGCTTCTCGCAAGCTCTTTGATCAAAGGGTCAGTTTTGACTACCAGACGGATATGGTCTGACTGCAGTGTGTCAAGAAAAGACTGGAATGCCTCCGACTCATCTTCCTTGCATTCAGAATCGGGCAACATTAGCTTCCCTTTCTTTACAAATTCCCTCCGTGAGCCATCATTTGCTTCTACGCACTTGTGCCTGTAAATATCCTTTATTTGAAAGTATCCAAGGCAATAAGGGCAGGCAACAAAGTTGCTTACCGAAGGACTTTCTCGCTTCCTCCGTTTCACCACCAGTGTCCCAGACACATTTCTCAGAACACTCAAATTGTGCTGATGGTCACCAGCATTCCGAAGCTTTGTCAGCTCTGCCTTCTTTTCTCCGGATCCTTTCTTAGCATTCAAGTAAGGGACCATAGACTTTTCATCTTTGTGCTGCGTCTCAATATGCCGAGGCAAACGTGATTGTGGTTTCTGACAAAACAAACAAAAGTGCTGCTTAGGCTTGGGTACAGTTTTGTCACCAACAGTCTTTGTTTCAGCGAAGGACAATCCTTTGATTCTGCATGGATCTTCTTTGGGGCATGATGTGGACTCAGGACAAGCAGGTTCAGCAGGGGCAGGGCAAGTACTTTCAGTTCCCGTAGCCATTTTTGTGATGAGTTGTGACCCAAAAAACAATGGTGGGTACAAATGCGATCCGTCAATGCTGCTGGCAGAGTCTGGGACATATGTCATGTCTTTGTCTGAAAAATCCTGCAAAATACAATAACTATCGTCAAAAATTGCTGTCAGTTTGCACTGAGCCTCCCTCCGGCAGAAGATATGTGACCTTGAAGAGAAATCTTTCATAGAACATGGGGCGGGTGGTTTTGTGGAAAATGTGTCATTCACGCAGCGATACCGGGCTCAATGAGTCCCAGCTGGAACAAAACTTTAAAACGGATGTTCTGGGTATGACAAACCTTGAGGCCCCATTGTCTGGGGTCCTCTCCAGGTCCTAAAAACTAGTGTCCAGGGGTTTACCTTAACTTATTTTTTTTAGGTCAGCAATTTGAACCGGCCCAAACAATTCCCAACCGGCCCGCGTCACGATATGAAAATATAGCTCAATAAGCACATTCCTGCTCAGGGACGGTTAAATTGTCCGCCCGATTGCCAGAGGCGATTAAAATATCCGTCTCCGCTAGAAGAAACCGTCTGGCAGCTCGCCCATCTGGCCAGTGAAAATTCTGGTCAAATGCAAAAGTGTTGGTTGTACTACTATGGTGTTTTAAAGCCACATTAACACTGCAGATGCAGGAACCTCTGGCATCTGCAAAAACACCTCTATTTTGATTGTACAAAGAAATCTGATACTCATAATCTGTTGTGTGGTATGTACTGGACCAGCAACATTTCTGTCTGGCTAGTCACTTTCTTGAAGTTACTCGTTCGGCTGGCAAATTAAAATTTTGAGATTTGGCCATCACTGCTGCTCATACAATTGGTCACATGTGCAACCTCATAGATCTGCCAAGGGTTTTACAAGTCATGATGCAAAAAGAATATCCATTGACTTGAACAAATACCAAAAAAGTAAAGCCTAGCTATTTTCTGTGCTGATCAAGATTTTTTTAATCTCAATCATTCTTGTCAAGGATGGCCAAATCTTCAAATCTTAACTCGCCAACAGGACTAGTAACTTCAAGAAAGTTACTACACTAGTACTCACTAGCCCGCCAGAAATGTTGCTGGCCCAGCACATGCCCCAATTGTTGCATCGCTTTGAAACTTGAAATTACAACCAAAACTGTTGCATTGGTACAGAATGTTTATAGCCAGCCGACAAGTTGCCAGGTGGTTTCTCTTAGCCCGGCAGATTTTTTTTACTCACTCCTGGCAATCGGGTAGACTATTTGTCTATCCCTGCTGGTCAATAGTGAACTATAGGTTTTTCGAGAAATAATGTTGCCATTAGATTTGCTAATAAAGCGAAGCAGGTCTACTAAAATTTGTTGTTACATGTCCATTTGGAAGGATGCTCTTCTCACTAGTTAAAAGTCTGTACTGAACTGTGACGATAAATAAAGAAATATAAGCACAGCCTCAGAAAATGGAATCATAGGCACAAAAAAACACATTAACAGTAAACAGTCACAAATTAAAAACGTTAATCCAATCAATAGTGAGGAAAAATAGAATGCACAACTCTGATGCATGTTTTTCAGAGGCAAAAGAACATAGACTGCAGATAGCAAACATATTTCATTGCCTTGGTCATCACAGGAAACTCACAAGTAATGCAGATCAAACATTTAACAAATCAAATCGCAAAAACAAAATATCTTCAGACAGGGCAACAAATAATCTACTCTATAAAAACTCACCATTTGGGAGTCAACTGAGTGATGGCTGCTTGTAGAGTCCTCTGTCACAAGCGCCTGTGGTTCGAAGCTGCAGTCAACTGTAGGAAAGACAGACAGAAAGCGCCTGTGGTTGCATGATGCTTGGGACTTAAACCTGTTTTTGAGCTTCATATTTCCCCTTTACGTTGGTTTACAGTTAGAACAGTCTAGTTAACTGTTTTCATATTTGTGTATAATAAATTTGATATGGGAGATTTTACTTCATTCGTACTGAAGCTTGCGTAGAGTCCAGCTAGATCAGCTGTAAGTCCTATTTCATAGACTGGACTGGAGAAAGGCATTATGGTTTGTCTACACATGCGACTCAGTTGCGGTCGCCCTCTTGTTCCTGAATCAAGCTGAAGCCAAATACTGGTTGAACGTCCGTATATATATCGTCTATCGTCAGACTACATCGTCTGTCTTCCGTCTATCGTCTGTCTTCCATCTACCGTCTGTCTTCTGTCTATTGTATGTCTTCCGTCTGTCTTCCATCTATTGTCTGTCTTCCGTGTATTGTCTGTCTTCTGTCTATTGTATGTCTTCCGTCTGTCTTCCATCTATTGTCTGTCTTCCATCTATTGTCTGTCTTCTGTCTATTGTATGTCTTCCGTGTATTGTCTGTCTTCTGTCTATTGTATGTCTTCCGTCTGTCTTCCATCTATTGTCTGTCTTCCATCTATCGTCTGTCTTCCGTCTATCGTCTGTCTTCCGTCTATTGTCTGTCTTCGATCTACCATCTGTCTTCCGTCTATTGTCTGTCTTCCGTCTATCTTCCGTCTATTGTCTGTCTTCCGTCTATCTTCTGTCTATTGTCTGTCTTCCGTCTATTGTCTGTCTTCCGTCTATCATCAGACTACATCCCAAGAATTCAGCACTTTCTCTAGTGGGTCCTTTATTTTCTCTGTTAACTGTGGGTCAGTCCATTCATCAGATTGGGATCTGCATATATATGAGCGTTGCATAGGCAAAGGCAATATTGCCGATTCATTACAAAGCACTGGAAAGACCGTCTGCTAGACTGCAGCTACTAGTTTTGCAAGGTGTGTTGCAGGAATTGAATTTTTACCAGGGATGTATTTCATGGACGGCAAGAATTTAGTTTTTGTACAAACTATATCGTCTGTCGACCAGTAACAGAAGCAAACCTGACCAGGTATGTGCATGCAAGCACTTAATTCATCCACGGTGATGAAACAGGAAGCATGCTTTATTGTTGTAAATATATAGGATATTGAGCAGCTTCCGTTGACATATATGGCCTTATGACCGAAATAGGTCCATGTGAGACTATCAAATCATAACCCTGAATTCTTCCATGTGTATCAGAATAGCAATTTAACTACATATCTTAGTCATAACTAAACTGTGTTCACTGTAGTGTGATCACCCCTCCAGAAGTATTGCATAACAGTTAGTTAGTCAGGGGTTCCACTGGGTTTTTGCTTTTTGCGTTTGCATACACAACATGACTGAAAAAATGCGTATGAGCCGGGGAAAACGCGTACCATTACAAACTTAATTGGGGGAAAAAACGCGCAGGAGAAGTGTGTTTTTCTCACTACGATTGAGAAGACATGCAGTGTTGGCTTTAACCGGTAATTACCGGTATTTTACCGGTTGAAACGAAAAAATCCCCGAACAAAATTGGCTGCCGTTGATTTTTAGAACTACCGCGTCTTTTTTCGCTGGCAAAACTATAAAACCAGTACTCTGAGCTGGATTCTAACTGGTTCCAATGACCAGCCTACCGTTTTTTTCTGGACTGTTTGCTTCATAAAAGTTTGCGTACCGGTTTGAAAAAAGTACTAGCGCCATCACTGGACATGATGATGATAAGTAACTAAAAGAAGTCCCTTCATCAGATTCTGTTCTTTCACTTTCCGACGACAGATCGGTCTGTTTGCGTTTTGCAGTGGCTCTGTACAGGTAATAGGCCTCTAAGCGAGGAACTGAACTATTTGCATGGCGCTAAATGGAAGATATTTCGGCCTGAAAAACAATCACTGTGGGTCAGTCCGATGTAATCAGAGTAGACCCGGACACCCCTGGCCTGTAAACTGAATCGGCAGTGCACCAAACTGATGGCATGTGTGATAAGGCAGACCATTGTTTTGCTGAACACAGCAGGATCAATTATTTATTCTGTGACTCATGACCCCCCCCTCCCCAAAGAAATGTAATGCAATCTTCCTCTTCGGTAGAGCTGGTCATTCATATAATTTATATGGCTATCGCCGGTGGCAGTGACCTAAGGAATAAAGATTCAATTCGGTAGAGCACTGGTACTATGGCCTCTGGCGATAAGTACACAAGTGTTAACAGTGATGAACAAGGCGGGTGGGGAGAATCAGAGGTGGGAGTTCAGGTGCTCTCTTCGTGGCTATTTAGTTTTTTGAGTGCAATTGTAATTTTGCGTGACAAAATGCAACATGTCGGTGAAAATGTGTACGGAGGCTGAAAACTGCGTATATATATATACTTTTGTGTGTGCAAGAAGTGGAACCCCTGAGTTAGTTCCTTACTTTCTGGTTAAATCTTGCCTTTCAACAAAATAAAAATGGGATTACATTGTACCTGGATGATTGCTGGTGTCATCTGGCAATGGTATGGCAGGTAGACTCTTAGCCAGTGCAGCCTGCACCATTCTTTGGCCGTATGAGAAATGTGGGAAGTACTCCCTTGTTTTAAATCTCTGGCCTCGGCCTCCTGGTTCCACTAGTGACATAATAGAACATTTTATTAGTAAATTTTCATTTGATTAATAATATCATCCTACATGCGTGAGAGAGACACTCGTGAGATAATAATCGTTCAAATCACACGTGTGTATATATCATGTAAATGAGGTCATGTCAAGCAAGTCTGGCAGGGACCTGTTTTTCCACTGCTTATGATGCCAAAGTCACCGAGACAAACGTCATTATAGAAGAAAAAAGATTGCGCTCGCTAATTACCTTCGATGAATTTTTAGAACTAACACGTCAAGCCACACTTTCAGAGTGACGTTTCTTTGCTTTGACGTAATAGATTGCACGAGGCTTTAGAAGAGATCGAGGTTCCAAAACAAGCGTCTTCAATTTAGCTGCCTCGACTGCAGGACATTTTCAGTAAAATACACGTAAGTACAGTATGTAGGATAAACAGAATACTACATGGCTTGCTGTTTTGTACCAGATTTACACTCGTTGCTTTTTAAAATAGTGAATAGCTCGCTTTCGCTCGCAGTTCAATATTTAAAAAAAACAACTCATGAAAATCTGGTACGACACAGCAAGCCATATAGTATTCTCTATTTATACTTCCCTAACTCACATAAAGCATGTGTACATTTTAATTGAGAAGCATTGTCATTCAGGTGTGTCTGATCCAAGGAGTTGGAGTATGATGAGAATGCATTATGTCTTACCACTGACGAGTCTCTGTCAGATGATGAATTGTATGATGCCGAAGAAGGCAGTGAGTTTTCTGACAGTGACATTGCGTCAAAGATGGTAGTGGTCGAGGGGGACCATGGGTTGAATGTCGAGGAGAGAAAAGAAAAGAGAGGGCCTATAGGCTATACACTGTTGAATTAGCGGCTATCTAAATTATTCTGTCTGTAATGAACTTAAGTTGATGAGTTTGGGGGAGATACAAAGTACCCGAGCTACTGTAACGGACTGCTGGTCTCTGGGAAGAGACAGG
>NC_090258.1:9813838-9830047 GCF_037325665.1 Littorina saxatilis | reverse complement strand
CTTTTGACCAATCCTAAGATATGTCCCATCTAGCTTATTTAAAGGTGTTCGTCTGTGTTTTGCTTATTTATCATAATCCTTACCATTAATTTCGCTAACAAGTTAAGTCACATGATGAGAAGAACCACTGTGCAAAAAGGTATTTTTAAAAAAGTATAGGTAAAACAATGGGTTTTTTCTCAGCAAACTCTCCTTATAATAGTCATGTTAAAAACAAGGGGAATAAAATTAAGAAGATGTCATCTTGTCACAACTTTTTAGTTAAATTAAAATGTAGTATAATAAAAAACAAGAAGGGCAAAGCCCATACGACTCACATGCTTGACCTAAACCTAGCAATGACATCATACACTAAGAACTGCTTTACACATTTTTCCTACCAAAATACATGGACCTTGACCCAAGGTCAAGGTCATCCAAGGTCATGCAACACAAAGCTGTTAATTCAAGACATAGGAAGTACAATGGTGCTTATTGGCTCTTTCTACCATGAGATATGGTCACTTTTAGTGGTTCACTACCTTATTTTGGTCACATTTCATAAGGGTCAAAGTGACCTTGACCTTGATCATATGTGACCAAATGTGTCTCATGATGAAAGCATAACATGTGCCCCACATAATTTTTAAGTTTGAAACAGTTATCTTCCATAGTTCAGGGTCAAGGTCACTTCAAAATATGTATACAATCCAACTTTGAAGAGCTCCTGTGACCTTGACCTTGAAGCAAGGTAAACCAAACTGGTATCAAAAGATGGGGCTTACTTTGCCCTATATATCATATATAGGTGAGGTATTGAATCTCAAAAACTTCAGAGAAAATGGGAAAAATGTGAAAAATAGCTGTTTTTTAGGCAACATTTATGGCCCCTGCGACCTTGACCTTGAAGCAAGGTCAAGATGCTATGTATGTTTTTTGGGGCCTTGTCATCATACACCATCTTGCCAAATTTGGTACTGATAGACTGAATAGTGTCCAAGAAATATCCAACGTTAAAGTTTTCCGGACGGACGGACGGACGGACGACTCGGGTGAGTACATAGACTCACTTTTGCTTCGCATGTGAGTAAAAAGGAGAAAAAATGCAGACGAGCACCTTTAAAATGTCCAACAATGATTTGCAAGAACACATTCTGAATAAATCATTAAATATCAAATTAAAAAAAACAACCACCAGTGTGCTCATAATAAAAAAACGAAAAAACATCATACGCACCCAGTGTATATACATTGTTCTGACGGGAACATACAATGTGTCGACTTTCCTTAAACGGACTAGCAGGGCTACTGCTAGAGTGTGTTCAGTATAATCATGAAATAGAATGAAATGAGGTAGTCTTCACGTCGAACGCAGAAGAAGAAGAAGAGGTAGTCTTCAGCCATAGAATTATATTTTTGCATAATGGAAAATCAACCACCGTAAAAATAAACCAGTTGTTGCATGATAAATGGCACAATTCAAAACACTCCATTGAATAGTCCACAAAAAGATAATTAGCAACATCATGTTTAGTGCTGTTGTAAGTGTTATTTCAATGGCAACAAACAAAACAGATTTTTTTTACTATATCAATGATTGACTAACTTTGCCCTCGGTGACAAAAGAACATGAAATAACACTTTTTTTCCAACTTCTTGTCTCTCAAACAAATAATAAAAGAAACACATCTTCAAACATCCTGTTAAAAATAGGCCATTTGCCTCCACAATGGTTGCTTTGACACCACATGCTGTAGTGACCTTTTGACAGAGGCCCCTGAAATATCAAATTAAGCTTATCTAAAATGGTCAAAAGTACATGTACATAAATACACTTTATATACACTTAAGATCTGAATTAATCATAACATGTGAAACACCACCATCGTTGTGTTGACAATAAAATGTCACACACGATGACAAAGTGCATATGACACTTTGATTGTTTTGACTTTCCTAATAGCGGACCTTATCTTTACTTTATTTGGTGTTTTAACATCGTTTTCAACCGTTCAAGTTATATCGCGACGGGGAAGGGGGGGGGGGGATGATGGGATAGAGCCACTTGTTAATTGTTTCTTGTTCACAAAAGCACTAATCAAAATTGCTCCAGGGGCTAGCAACGTAGTACAATATATGACCTTACTGGGAGAATGCAAGTTTCTAGTACAAAGGACTTAACATTTCTTACATACTGCTCGACTAAAATCTTTACAAACATTGACTATATTCTATACAAGAAACACTTAACAAGGGTAAAAGGAGAAACAGAATCCGTTAGTTGCCTCTTACGACATGCTGGGGAGCATCGGGTAAATTCTTCCCCTAACCGCGGGGGGGGGGGGGGGGGGGGGGGGGGGGGGGGGAGCGGACCTTATGGTAGTCTGTGTTCATGATAATAAATAATGATAATACAGTTAAACAAGGGCAAAGCCACAAAGAATATGACTCACTTGCTTATATTTTGTTTTGTTTGCTGATGTAATCACATGCATTTTATAAGTGTTCATAGGTTTCATAACCAAGACAAGTTTTTATAATGAAAGCTTCCATTATTTGAAAAGTTTTGAGTGTTCAATAGGTGGTCAGTTGTCAATAGATATATAGCCTCGTTTTTGCTATGCAAATGAATTAAAAATAGCCAACTGCCTCCACCATCATTGTTTTGACCGCATATTAAACTGACCTTTGGATCAGTGCTAAGAAAGGTCACATCTAGCTTATTCAAAATGCCAAAAATGATTTGCATAAACACATACTAAATAAATCATTTAACATGAAACACAACCACCAGTGTGCTCATAGTCAAAAATTAATAAAAACAAATAAAGATAAATGTGTAAATCATTGTCCAGTACAGCTCAAGACACAAACCTGCACTAGATATATATCTACTTAGTGGTAGTGATCAGCAACAACATTGGAAAGATGATCAGTAGCTGAAAAGCGGAACATTATTTAGTTTCGCTGATTTCTTTGCAAAGCAGTAATCCGGTTTCGTACATAGTTCTTGACGTGTAGCCAGGTACGATTTTTCAGAGCCTCTTCAGCCTGAAGGCACTTCTGGATATCCTCTTTTCTTGGCAGCACTTGCGTGGCGATATATTTTAACAAATGAGCCTCCACTGCCTTCACCTCCTCCTCCAACCACAGTCGACGTGGCTGGTTTGAACCTTTGTGGACACAGATATCACAAGACCTATTACCGGAGATACAAAGGTTAAATATGTTATCGGATTAAAACTTTATAAGGAACAATCATGCCAACTCAATATGAGCGCCGGGTAGTCTGGTGGTCTAGGCCGACAACTCGTGATCTCAGTGTCTCTATTTCGAATCTTGATTGGGCATGGACATTTATTTTCCCGAGTCAACATTTGTTCTGATTCTTCTTCGTGGCACTAAAGCTAGTACACTAAAACTGTCACATTTTCACTGTCAATCTTAGTGCTGCTTACATTTTGGTTGTTCAATGTAAGTTAGATATAGTACCTCCTCTTTTTTCCAATTCCTGGGACTCCCGTCCCCGCCTCTAATACACGGAAGTGTATGTGGGCGTAATCCATTAATTACAAAAGATTTCAAATCTAAATTAAAACCGGAATTACAGACCCTGTACACATTCATTTTCAAAGCATGGGACAGAAGCCACGAATGGGCATGAGAAGTGGCAGGTCAGTTAGCCATTGCACTTGTTAACTGATCCACTTATTTATTCATTTTTAAATAATTATACAATTTACTGCTTAGTTTTGAATCAAGAAAACTGAGCGACAGCAGAAGGCCATTTTGATATGTTAAAGAACGTACGGATTTGAACTGCTCTTTGACAAAATGCCACTCCTAGTTAGATTAACAGTTAATCGTTATGAACACAGACCTGTTTACATCCTGCATTAAAACCAGTCAGAAAAACACTCTCCAGAAGCTACCTTTATTTTTTGTGGACCGGCTCGTTCATTTTATTTAAAGATTTTCTTTAAAGTTTTTCAATTCAAAGAACTGTGATCTTTGCTATATTGGAGAAAGATTAATGGAGATCACTTTTAGACTCAAAAAGACTTTCAAATTCCGGCAACAGCACAAGTCACTGACCGTAGCAAGAGATAATGTCGAAGCACAGACATACTGGTCAAATAAACTCGATGCGAAGCAGGCTCATGTTTTGCCAAACACAATTTGTTTGTTTCCATGTTCATTTGTGTACTGCATTTTGTAAATAAACTAATGCTGCGTCTAACCTCGGGACACGTTCGCTTGGTTCGCGGACGAACGACTGCAGTGACTCATGACTGACTAGCTTTGTTGTTGCACTGATCTCAATTCGATCACCAAAATGCAAGTGATTCGCTCTTCTTAGACTTCGCCAGACACTGCCACTTGACTTGATAGTTTTGCCGATATTCCTGTACAACTTGAGCTTTTTGGTTGGTTTTTTTCCCCAGAGAGATCGGCCTTACGCTTACGACCCATGTCGATCGGACCGAATGCACAAAAACCACGCGTTGACCGACAAATACCTTGTTTTTGCACATGCTCAGACAAGGCTGTTCCGGTCGCCTTGAGCTAAAAGGGTTTTCGGGAAATCAAAATCCCGGTGACTACTAGTACTACAATTTCGACTTTAAATTTTCACACACGGAAATGGTTCTTGTGACCGGAATTTCCGGTAGATTTCCGTAATACCGGAATTTAGACCCTAAATCCGTAATAATTCCGGGAGGGTAAACAGGTCTGTGAACATACTCTATGTTTCCTTCCAAGTGCTTTAGAGAAGGGTATTACCGTACTCAAAAAACACAATAACTATACGCTCCTAGTTAGATTAACAGTTAACACGTTATGAACAGGCTCTATTTTTCCTTTCAAGGGCTTCAGAGAAGGATATTACCTTACTCAAAAACACAATAACTATCTAGTTTACTGGTTTTGTTCTACTTTAAAAGAATAACTTTTGTGTGGATTGAGTCAGCTCCTTAAAGCTCAGTTCACAAAGAGAAAGAAGAGGTATAAAGACAATGATTATGTTTCCACTCACTGTTGCGCGTTGCCTTTGATTTGAGCTTCTTTGGTTTGGAATGGCTCCACTGTTCAGGTAGGTACTCATTGTCAGTTGAACCTGGGGAAAAAAAGACGATAGATTTCTCAGCTGCCTTATCTTTATTTCAAATCATTGATAGATTATGCAAAATAGCAAAAAAAGGACAACAGCTAAAAAGACATATGCTTTTAAAATATCAATTTCGTTGTCAAATAACTAAACACAAGAGTTTCCACTATGGAAGCGGTCATTCAACAATAGGTAATGGGGCGCTTAGTTAATCGTCCGTACATGACGCCAGCATTTCTTTCTTTCTTTATTTGGTGTTTAACGTCGTTTTCAACCACGAAGGTTATATCGCGACGAGGGAAAGGGGGGAGATGGGATAGGGGAAAGGGTGGAGATGGGAGGGAGCCACTTGTTAAGTGTTTCTTGTTCACAAAAGCACTAATCAAAAAATTGCTCCAGGGGCTTGCAACGTAGCACAATATATGACCTTACTGGGAGAATGCAAGTTTCCAGTACAAAGGACTAAACATTTCTTACATACTGCTTGACTAAAATCTTTACAAACATTGACTATATTCTATACAAGAACCACTTAACAAGGGTTAAAGGAGAAACAGAATCCGTTAGTCGCCTCATACGACATGCGGGGTGCAGAGAAATAAGGATGTGGAAAAGAAGACTTTTGGTAAGTGAAATAAAGGTGATGGATCCAGTCAAGCAGAAATAAGACAACAAGAAAAGAATTGGAAAACTGCAGGGAATAGTAGGGAGAGTTTTCTTGGAAGGAAATATAGGTGAAAGGACTGGTAAGGCAGAAATAAGACAAAAGAAGAGAAGAAACAGAACCGTTAGTCGCCTCTTACGACATGCTGGGTAGCAGCGGGTAAATTCTTTCTAGTCCCAACCAATATGGGACTCCCCCTAACCCGCGGGGGGTGACGCCAGCATGTTTCTAAATTAATTTATATGCAATAAAGCTTACTTTCGTTAGATGACGCTGAAGGAGAAGTGATCTGTGTGAATACACTGCATCTTTTGTTCATCATTGCCACACCAACAGGAGAGAATGTCCAGGAGGAAGGGGGCTCGCCTGGGGACATAATAAAATTATAATTAATTATTTATTGTATTAATTATGTTATGTTCAAAATAAATAAACGTGTGTTCCGTGTTATGAGTGTACAGGAATGAACTATTCTTCAAAGGTACAAATACATTTCAGATGTAAGACAATCAAAATGCATCAACGAATGCAGTTCTACCCCTCATCCTTAACCCCCACCCACCCCCCAACATTGACGCCGTAAAAAAACACCTCCGACAAGCGTGTTGGACACAAACAACTCTGTGAGTTAAATTCAAGCTGTTCCCACTCGAACACAGGAACCCCCTGACCTTCATCCATCTCCAGTCGCGCCCCCATGGAAAATTGGTTGACTAAGGAGAAAGATATATACTGAACTGTTTGAGCATGCACTGCTGTCAGCAGCACACCGTTGAAACTTCCTTTGGATTTCTGGTGCTTCCTCATCATCAGCAGAATCTGACAAATACAAAAACATGAATAACCCTTGTGATATTACCTCATTTTTTGTTTGTTTGTTTGCTTAACGCCCAGCCGACCACGAAGGGCCATATCAGGGCGGTGCTGCTTTGACATATAACGTGCGCCACACACAAGACAGAAGTCGCAGCACAGGCTTCATGTCTCACCCAGTCACATTATTCTGACACCGGACCAACCAGTCCTAGCACTAACCCCATAATGCCAGACGCCAGGCGGAGCAGCCACTAGATTGCCAATTTTAAAGTCTTAGGTATGACCCGGCCGGGGTTCGAACCCACAACGGGGCGGACGCCTTACCACTAGGCCAACCGTGCCGGTCATATTACCTCATGCCAGGGTGACAAGTTTATACTAAATAAGTAAATGTATTCACTTTTACATGGAATGGCAGCTACAAATAAGAAATTAAATCTACTATGTTACTTTGTGGGAGTGAGGAGGGGGGGGGGGGGGGGGGGGTAAAGAGAAAGAAAAGTCATGTTTGCAACTACAAACTTAAGAGACTTTCAGACACTGAACAGCGACATCGCCATTCAAATATGTCCTGTCCCCACTCCAACACCATGTAGATGGGATGGATTCAGCCCATATTGTCACTTACTGTCACCTACTGCAGTGGAGCGCTGCGGACTTAAATTAAGGGCCCCTCCTGTTTTTGAACACCAGGAGCTATCTAGTTTGCTGTTAGGTAGGCACCGGCTCATCTTTCCTGCTTCCTTACTTTCTTTTACTATCAACATTCTGTTCACAGTTGTTATTTCTGCCAAAGTGACCAATCGCATTTGTTTTTATCCGAAACTGGGAGTGCTTGCAGTACTGTAGTTGATAGCATGCGTACACAGAAGAAGAAGACTTACTGTCAGGTGCAGCTGTAGCAGGACAAGGTTGATGCATAGGCGGAGAGGGCTGGTTATGTGGCGGTGCCAAAGAGTCTTTTGTTGCGAACCTTCCTGATGCAGATCGTTCTGGAATAGGGCTGTGACCCTTTTCAACAAATTCTGTAAATAATAGTTACAATATGATAGAATAGATAAAATCCCAGATCGCAAGTACAAAAGTTTATGTAGTAAGTACCGTAGTATTAATGTTTGCTTTATTGTGTAATGCAAATTAATGTTAGCACAATATATCACATTGTAGTGTGCATTGAAGTATGAACGTTCTCAATTTAGATTTAAAACAAATAAAATTGTATTGGTGGTTCAATGTCACTAGCCACAACAAAGGCGATACCAGAGAGAGGGAGACCGGGATTCAAACCTGTGACTATGAGAGTCAGAGGAACTATATGTAGTCCACGCTGTGTACCGAATGAGCCATCTCAGCCCCCCAATTTAGAAGAAGAAGAAGAGGCAGAAGAAGCAGAAGGAGAAGAAGATGAATTTAAGAATACAAAAAAAAGGTTATTACAATACTAGATTTAGAGATAGTCTAGCTGTGTTCATTTTGTGCAAAAAGAGCAAAGGAATTCATCTTCAAAATGTCACACATACCTGCCTCCTCATCCGAGGTGATGGCTTCATCTTCAGCCACTTCCATCTCATCCAGGGTGCAGCGCTGGTGGTCTTGCAGCTTCCCCTTTTCAAGGGCAAGGAGTAATTTGCTGACTTTGGCCAACTGCATCATGTCTGATGGGAGGCGGTAGTACTCGCGGTGAGTGCGAACATCATGTCCCATAAACTGAGCAAGGGCATCCAGCTCGTTGTCCTTCAAACTGACTATCTGGGACAGAGTAGCAACCTGCTTTCGAAGTGAAGTAGATGTGATGAACTGTGGCTCTGCCAACTGCGCTGATGTCACAAACTTTCGAAGCGTGTCAGATCCCCGAATGTGCCCCTCCGACTGAAAGAATGTGCAAGAAAACACAAATTTGTTGGAACCGCTGACACCAGCATCATCTCTTTTTTGCACAAGCAGTTCCACAGCTGCTTTCACCTGTGCAGTCATGAGAATTGGGACAATTCGGCCACGTTTTCCGATTATCTCAATCCTGGTCAGCTTGTTACATAGGATTTTTTCAAATGTGCTAAGTGATTTGAAGACATCCACATCGTGAGTTTCGTGTTGATTTAGATCTACTAGTTTCATTCTTGAGGCCTCGCCTGACCTTCTCCTGTTGAAAAGGATTATCTGGGTCAGAGTGACTTCCGCAAGGCTTTTCCATGCTGCCTTGATCTCCTTTTCTTCGTGTGCTGTAGTGAGGGTTTGGGTGGCCGCGGCTGAAACATTGCTGAGGTGAGAGGAGAGCTTGGCGACGTCTCTCGACAGAGGAAGACGTTTTGCATGTCCCTTTTTCTGTTCATACAGATTGCGACTTGCGTGGGCAGAAATTTCTTCATTCCATCTCATCTGATGGAGTTTCAGGTATCCCTGAACATCACACTTCAGACTGTCATTCCTTTTTTCCACGGCCTGGACCTCCAGTATGTCAGCACACAGCTTGATTGTGTAGCCAAGTTTGTTGGCTAAGGATGGAATTCGGAATTTGTATTCCTCTGCTTCGTAACCAGCGACTTGTTTGGTTGCTTCTATTACCGTTTTGAACATTTCAGGCGTGAGAAATTCCTTGAGAGAAGCGTTTTCAAGTCCTGACACTTTTCGCAGTTTCAATAACAGACGTGAAACCTCCCTCACTTTGTTTCGTATTTGGGCGAAACGACTCGGGTTAAATCCGTGCCGTTTTACTTGGCTTCTCGCAAGCTCTTTGATCAAAGGGTCAGTTTTGACTACCAGACGGATATGGTCTGACTGCAGTGTGTCAAGAAAAGACTGGAATGCCTCCGACTCATCTTCCTTGCATTCAGAATCGGGCAACATTAGCTTCCCTTTCTTTACAAATTCCCTCCGTGAGCCATCATTTGCTTCTACGCACTTGTGCCTGTAAATATCCTTTATTTGAAAGTATCCAAGGCAATAAGGGCAGGCAACAAAGTTGCTTACCGAAGGACTTTCTCGCTTCCTCCGTTTCACCACCAGTGTCCCAGACACATTTCTCAGAACACTCAAATTGTGCTGATGGTCACCAGCATTCCGAAGCTTTGTCAGCTCTGCCTTCTTTTCTCCGGATCCTTTCTTAGCATTCAAGTAAGGGACCATAGACTTTTCATCTTTGTGCTGCGTCTCAATATGCCGAGGCAAACGTGATTGTGGTTTCTGACAAAACAAACAAAAGTGCTGCTTAGGCTTGGGTACAGTTTTGTCACCAACAGTCTTTGTTTCAGCGAAGGACAATCCTTTGATTCTGCATGGATCTTCTTTGGGGCATGATGTGGACTCAGGACAAGCAGGTTCAGCAGGGGCAGGGCAAGTACTTTCAGTTCCCGTAGCCATTTTTGTGATGAGTTGTGACCCAAAAAACAATGGTGGGTACAAATGCGATCCGTCAATGCTGCTGGCAGAGTCTGGGACATATGTCATGTCTTTGTCTGAAAAATCCTGCAAAACACAATAACTATCGTCAAAAATTGCTGTCAGTTTGCACTGAGCCTCCCTCCGGCAGAAGATATGTGACCTTGAAGAGAAATCTTTCATAGAACATGGGGCGGGTGGTTTTGTGGAAAATGTGTCATTCACGCAGCGATACCGGGCTCAATGAGTCCCAGCTGGAACAAAACTTTAAAACGGATGTTCTGGGTATGACAAACCTTGAGGCCCCATTGTCTGGGGTCCTCTCCAGGTCCTAAAAACTAGTGTCCAGGGGTTTACCTTAACTTATTTTTTTTAGGTCAGCAATTTGAACCGGCCCAAACAATTCCCAACCGGCCCGCGTCACGATATGAAAATATAGCTCAATAAGCACATTCCTGCTCAGGGACGGTTAAATTGTCCGCCCGATTGCCAGAGGCGATTAAAATATCCGTCTCCGCTAGAAGAAACCGTCTGGCAGCTCGCCCATCTGGCCAGTGAAAATTCTGGTCAAATGCAAAAGTGTTGGTTGTACTACTATGGTGTTTTAAAGCCACATTAACACTGCAGATGCAGGAACCTCTGGCATCTGCAAAAACACCTCTATTTTGATTGTACAAAGAAATCTGATACTCATAATCTGTTGTGTGGTATGTACTGGACCAGCAACATTTCTGTCTGGCTAGTCACTTTCTTGAAGTTACTCGTTCGGCTGGCAAATTAAAATTTTGAGATTTGGCCATCACTGCTGCTCATACAATTGGTCACATGTGCAACCTCATAGATCTGCCAAGGGTTTTACAAGTCATGATGCAAAAAGAATATCCATTGACTTGAACAAATACCAAAAAAGTAAAGCCTAGCTATTTTCTGTGCTGATCAAGATTTTTTTAATCTCAATCATTCTTGTCAAGGATGGCCAAATCTTCAAATCTTAACTCGCCAACAGGACTAGTAACTTCAAGAAAGTTACTACACTAGTACTCACTAGCCCGCCAGAAATGTTGCTGGCCCAGCACATGCCCCAATTGTTGCATCGCTTTGAAACTTGAAATTACAACCAAAACTGTTGCATTGGTACAGAATGTTTATAGCCAGCCGACAAGTTGCCAGGTGGTTTCTCTTAGCCCGGCAGATTTTTTTTACTCACTCCTGGCAATCGGGTAGACTATTTGTCTATCCCTGCTGGTCAATAGTGAACTATAGGTTTTTCGAGAAATAATGTTGCCATTAGATTTGCTAATAAAGCGAAGCAGGTCTACTAAAATTTGTTGTTACATGTCCATTTGGAAGGATGCTCTTCTCACTAGTTAAAAGTCTGTACTGAACTGTGACGATAAATAAAGAAATATAAGCACAGCCTCAGAAAATGGAATCATAGGCACAAAAAAACACATTAACAGTAAACAGTCACAAATTAAAAACGTTAATCCAATCAATAGTGAGGAAAAATAGAATGCACAACTCTGATGCATGTTTTTCAGAGGCAAAAGAACATAGACTGCAGATAGCAAACATATTTCATTGCCTTGGTCATCACAGGAAACTCACAAGTAATGCAGATCAAACATTTAACAAATCAAATCGCAAAAACAAAATATCTTCAGACAGGGCAACAAATAATCTACTCTATAAAAACTCACCATTTGGGAGTCAACTGAGTGATGGCTGCTTGTAGAGTCCTCTGTCACAAGCGCCTGTGGTTCGAAGCTGCAGTCAACTGTAGGAAAGACAGACAGAAAGCGCCTGTGGTTGCATGATGCTTGGGACTTAAACCTGTTTTTGAGCTTCATATTTCCCCTTTACGTTGGTTTACAGTTAGAACAGTCTAGTTAACTGTTTTCATATTTGTGTATAATAAATTTGATATGGGAGATTTTACTTCATTCGTACTGAAGCTTGCGTAGAGTCCAGCTAGATCAGCTGTAAGTCCTATTTCATAGACTGGACTGGAGAAAGGCATTATGGTTTGTCTACACATGCGACTCAGTTGCGGTCGCCCTCTTGTTCCTGAATCAAGCTGAAGCCAAATACTGGTTGAACGTCCGTATATATATCGTCTATCGTCAGACTACATCGTCTGTCTTCCGTCTATCGTCTGTCTTCCATCTACCGTCTGTCTTCTGTCTATTGTATGTCTTCCGTCTGTCTTCCATCTATTGTCTGTCTTCCGTGTATTGTCTGTCTTCTGTCTATTGTATGTCTTCCGTCTGTCTTCTATCTATCGTCTGTCTTCCGTCTATCGTCTGTCTTCTATCTATCGTCTGTCTTCCATCTATCGTCTGTCTTCCGTCTATTGTCTGTCTTCCGTCTATCTTCTGTCTATTGTCTGTCTTCCATCTATCGTCTGTCTTCCGTCTATCGTCTGTCTTCCGTCTATTGTCTGTCTTCGATCTACCATCTGTCTTCCGTCTATTGTCTGTCTTCCGTCTATCTTCCGTCTATTGTCTGTCTTCCGTCTATCTTCTGTCTATTGTCTGTCTTCCGTCTATTGTCTGTCTTCCGTCTATCATCAGACTACATCCCAAGAATTCAGCACTTTCTCTAGTGGGTCCTTTATTTTCTCTGTTAACTGTGGGTCAGTCCATTCATCAGATTGGGATCTGCATATATATGAGCGTTGCATAGGCAAAGGCAATATTGCCGATTCATTACAAAGCACTGGAAAGACCGTCTGCTAGACTGCAGCTACTAGTTTTGCAAGGTGTGTTGCAGGAATTGAATTTTTACCAGGGATGTATTTCATGGACGGCAAGAATTTAGTTTTTGTACAAACTATATCGTCTGTCGACCAGTAACAGAAGCAAACCTGACCAGGTATGTGCATGCAAGCACTTAATTCATCCACGGTGATGAAACAGGAAGCATGCTTTATTGTTGTAAATATATAGGATATTGAGCAGCTTCCGTTGACATATATATATGGCCTTATGACCGAAATAGGTCCATGTGAGACTATCAAATCATAACCCTGAATTCTTCCATGTGTATCAGAATAGCAATTTAACTACATATCTTAGTCATAACTAAACTGTGTTCACTGTAGTGTGATCACCCCTCCAGAAGTATTGCATAACAGTTAGTTAGTCAGGGGTTCCACTGGGTTTTTGCTTTTTGCGTTTGCATACACAACATGACTGAAAAAATGCGTATGAGCCGGGGAAAACGCGTACCATTACAAACTTAATTGGGGGAAAAAACGCGCAGGAGAAGTGTGTTTTTCTCACTACAATTGAGAAGACATGCAGTGTTGGCTTTAACCGGTAATTACCGGTATTTTACCGGTTGAAACGAAAAAATCCCCGAACAAAATTGGCTGCCGTTGATTTTTAGAACTACCGCGTCTTTTTTCGCTGGCAAAACTATAAAACCAGTACTCTGAGCTGGATTCTAACTGGTTCCAATGACCAGCCTACCGTTTTTTTCTGGACTGTTTGCTTCATAAAAGTTTGCGTACCGGTTTGAAAAAAGTACTAGCGCCATCACTGGACATGATGATGATAAGTAACTAAAAGAAGTCCCTTCATCAGATTCTGTTCTTTCACTTTCCGACGACAGATCGGTCTGTTTGCGTTTTGCAGTGGCTCTGTACAGGTAATAGGCCTCTAAGCGAGGAACTGAACTATTTGCATGGCGCTAAATGGAAGATATTTCGGCCTGAAAAACAATCACTGTGGGTCAGTCCGATGTAATCAGAGTAGACCCGGACACCCCTGGCCTGTAAACTGAATCGGCAGTGCACCAAACTGATGGCATGTGTGATAAGGCAGACCATTGTTTTGCTGAACACAGCAGGATCAATTATTTATTCTGTGACTCATGACCCCCCCCCCCCCCCCCCCCCCCCTCCCCAAAGAAATGTAATGCAATCTTCCTCTTCGGTAGAGCTGGTCATTCATATAATTTATATGGCTATCGCCGGTGGCAGTGACCTAAGGAATAAAGATTCAATTCGGTAGAGCACTGGTACTATGGCCTCTGGCGATAAGTACACAAGTGTTAACAGTGATGAACAAGGCGGGTGGGGAGAATCAGAGGTGGGAGTTCAGGTGCTCTCTTCGTGGCTATTTAGTTTTTTGAGTGCAATTGTAATTTTGCGTGACAAAATGCAACATGTCGGTGAAAATGTGTACGGAGGCTGAAAACTGCGTATATTATATATACTTTTGTGTGTGCAATAAGTGGAACCCCTGAGTTAGTTCCTTACTTTCTGGTTAAATCTTGCCTTTCAACAAAATAAAAATGGGATTACATTGTACCTGGATGATTGCTGGTGTCATCTGGCAATGGTATGGCAGGTAGACTCTTAGCCAGTGCAGCCTGCACCATTCTTTGGCCGTATGAGAAATGTGGGAAGTACTCCCTTGTTTTAAATCTCTGGCCTCGGCCTCCTGGTTCCACTAGTGACATAATAGAACATTTTATTAGTAAATTTTCATTTGATTAATAATATCATCCTACATGCGTGAGAGAGACACTCGTGAGATAATAATCGTTCAAATCACACGTGTGTATATATCATGTAAATGAGGTCATGTCAAGCAAGTCTGGCAGGGACCTGTTTTTCCACTGCTTATGATGCCAAAGTCACCGAGACAAACGTCATTATAGAAGAAAAAAGATTGCGCTCGCTAATTACCTTCGATGAATTTTTAGAACTAACACGTCACGCCACACTTTCAGAGTGACATTTCTTTGCTTTGACGTAATAGATTGCACGAGGTTTTAGAAGAGATCGAGGTTCCAAAACAAGCGTCTTCAATTTAGCTGCCTCGACTGCAGGGCTTTTTCAGTAAAAGACACGTAAGTACTGTATGTAGGATAAACAGAATACTACATGGCTTGCTGTTTCGTACCAGATTTACACTCGTTGCTTTTTCAAATAGTGAACAGCTCGCTTTCGCTCGCAGTTCAATATTTAAAAAAACAACTCATGAAAATCTGGTACGACACAGCAAGCCATATATAGTATTCTCTATTTATACTTCCCTAACTCACATAAAAGCATGTGTACATTTTTAATTGAGAAGCATTGTCATTCAGGTGTGTCTGATCCAAAGGAGTTGGAGTATGATGAGAATGCATTATGTCTTACCACTGACGAGTCTCTGTCAGATGATGAATTGTATGATGCCGAAGAAGGCAGTGAGTTTTCTGACAGTGACATTGCGTCAAAGATGGTAGTGGTCGAGGGGGACCATGGGTTGAATGTCGAGGAGAGAAAAGAAAAAGAGAGCCTATAGGCTATACACTGTTGAATTAGCGGCTATGCTAATTATTCTGTCTGTAATGAACTTAAGTTGATGAGTTTGGGGGAGATACAAAGTACCCGAGCTACTGTAACCGGACTGCCTGGTCTCTGGGAAGAGACAGGGATAAACCATGCACGGAAAAAATACATCATAGGTTTGAGGGGAAGCAGTAATGTCGTGGACAGGAGAAGAAAACAGAACAAAAAGAGGATGAAGAGAAAAAAAGAGGAACAAAAACGTGTGCGTGTGTATGGGTAAAGTAAAACACAAACAGTAGTTTTTTTTTTTTCAACAGACGGATTTCGTCCCCAGAACGGAAGAATGGCTCCAATACATGATAAGTCCAAAGTCAATCCAGCTTCGCCCGGTCAAATAACTATTCACGTCCTGAACACATTTCCCTATTGCTAAGCCTCAGTACCGTAAGGATTTGATGAAAATGACCAGAAAGTGGGTATCTGTGTGTGTCAGACACGACATTTATGGGTTTTATGTTATAAAACATGTATGTAAAGTATACACGTATAATACATGTATTATCATTATGAGTAGTTAATTAATGAAGAAATCATACTGTCATTTTAATTTGTAACTAGTATGCATTAAATTGACAGAAGAAGACTCATCGTGTAAAAAGCAGAATTAATGATTCGCATGCCTGTTGGACCATGATTATGGGGGAGCCGAGTCTCCACTCACTCACGTGCAACAGGTGAAAAGCATGAACATATTTGACGATGCACAGAGCAGAGAGCGACGTGATCGAGTAACCGGACTTTACGGCCACGCCAGGAAGTCGCCGCGTCGGCTGGGTGATGGTGGAACAAAGAGATGAAACTTTCTTTCTTTATTTGGTGTTTAACGTCGTTTTCAACCACGAAGGTTATCGCGACGGGGGAGATGAAACTAAACTACATTAAGCTTACAATTTCAATGTCAAGCGATTGTCTGCTTCG
>NC_090258.1:9801338-9808838 GCF_037325665.1 Littorina saxatilis | reverse complement strand
ACAACGTGGATCGTGCATGTGACTGTTAGGTAATAAGTTTTTTTTCCATGTTCAGCTTCACCTACTTACGTTGCGTTTATTTATTAATCTGTGCATTTGTTAGTGGATATGTACATGTATTTCTTTCAAGGTTACCTAACATTATATCAGTGCAATAGGACAAGCAATCATTCAGCTCAGTAGGCCAACCACTGTTATTGCACCATTGCAGTTTGCACTTGGCGTGCAAATGCACCGATCATTCGGTTCACGGTTTCTGATCGATACCCTCAGCCACCTTGGCTGTAGCTGTTCTTACACAGAGGTACGGAAATTTGAACTGAATGCTGCGCAATCATATGGCATTGATCTCCCACCTACTACTGTGTATGCCTGCCTGTGCAGAAATCCCCGACGCAATGCAGTCTGTCACAGACGTTGCATTCCATTCTAGCGAGCAACAAACGCAGCACAAAGAGTTGAGCGTGGCAAGGCAGAAGCGAGATCACACAGACATTCAGCTGATCTTGAGATATCTGCTTGATAGGAACCCTTTCACTGTGGATACAGCCCTCCGATCCATTTCAAGCGGAAAAGAAGCTGAAGCTACTGTGAATGCAGAACAAGCAAAAGGCGTAGGAAACAAGATTCTGAGCAGCATGATAGGAAATAATGTTGTGGATTTCACCTTTAAAAAGAAGGATCAAGCTGTAACCATGGCTCTGAAAGCCAAGTCGTCCAATCTGCACGATGATCTAGTACATGTTCACTCCATGCTGTTGGTCCAGAGACTAGTGACAACTGTGAAGAACACCAACGGATGTCTTGAGGACGCCTTTGCCTTTGAGATGTGCAGTGTCCCAGATTCGGGTGGTCTGCCAAGACAAGGTACCAAGGCTGCACTGGCAACTTACATCTGGACTTCAACAAAGCAGGTAAATGGTGTTATTCCTGATGATGTAACATATGTCATCGATGGTGGCTTGCTGTTGCACCTTCTGCCCTGGTGCCGTGGTTCAACATACAACCAGCTTACTCAGAGTTACGCAGACTTTCTCATTCGTCATTTTGGCAAAGGAACTGTTGTTTTTAATGGATACAGCTGCGGACCTACCACCAAAGATGCAGCCCATTTGTGAAGAACAAGCAGAGCCAATACAGCATGTGCCATCACTTTTGAGGGTGACATGGTCCTGTGCGAACCAAAGGAGCGCTTCCTGACGAATCCAAACAACAAACAGCGGTTCATCAACCTCCTTAGTTCCCGTTTTTCACAGCACGGCTTTGACACTGTCCATACAACTGCTGATGCTGATAGGCTCGTCGTAAAGACTTCTCTTGAATTGGCAAGGAAGGGAAACGTGATTCTGGTTGGCGAGGACACCGATCTGCTCATCCTTCTGTTGTACCATCTTACGCCAGATCACTGCCCCGTCTTCTTCACATCAGTGAGATCATCGACAGCAAAATCAGCTGCAAAAGTGTGGGACATCAGAAAAGTCCAGACTGTTCTTGGATCTCAAGTTTGTGAGAACATCCTGTTTGCGCACGCCTTTGGTGGATGCGATACAATTAGCAGTCCATTCGGGATTGGAAAACCAATGTGTTTAACGAAATTGACCCAGTCAACAGTGTTCGGGCAGCAGGCCCATGTCTTCAGCGCCAGTCCTTGCAGAGACACTTGTGACAGGGGAGGCTACCGCTCCTTTCACAGCAGACTCTGCACCCGAGTTGTTGGCCTTTAAAAGTCAACACCGGTGTATTGTAGAATTCTGTTTGTGATGGGGTCTGGTGGTTTCCGATTGTCTGTATGTTCATGGAAACCTTCGGGTTTGCATAACAGTTTTTATAAGGCTAAGAAATTAGCCCTAACATTTTCAATCCTGTTTGATTGCACTTCGCCTTCCGAGGTGATCGTAGTGTTTCAGCACTCGGTTACATCTGGTGCTTGCGAGCAGGGATGGGACTCGGCATGATATGTTCAGGTAATGGCATAATATGACCACTGAACATTTTCGTGCTGTTCCCATTCTGCGAACTTGGGATGGACAGTGGTCCCCCGGTTCGGAACTTCGGGACGAAGTTCATTCAAACGGGGGCGATTGTGACAGGGGAGGCTTCTGCTCCTTTCACAGCAGACTCTGCACCCGAGTTGTTGGCCTTTAAAAGTCAACACCGGTGTATTGTAGAATTCTGTTTGTGATTGGGTCTGGTGGTTTCCGATTGTCTGTATGTTCATGGAAACCTTCGGGTTTGCATAACAGTTTTTATAGGGCTAAGAAATTAGCTCTAACATTTTCAATCCTGTTTGATTGCACTTCGCCTCCCGAGGTGATCGTAGTGTTTCGGCACTCGGTTACACACTGATGAGCTGATAGGAGCAGGAGAAAGGGCCTTTGTAGAACTCTATGGGGGGAAGGAAAGAGACACTTTGAACTTCCTCCGCTACATCAAGTACATTCAGAAAGTCTCTACATGTACCTCATCGTTTCAGCCCTGCAAACTCCCACCTACATCAGCAGCAGCTAAATTCCATTCCATGAGAACATACTTCCAGGTGCAAGAATGGATGCACTTGCATCAAGAACAGTTCCTCCTGGATCCGATGGACTGGGGATGGGAGATTGTTCAAGGCGCCATGCTTCCTATTCTCATTGACATTGCTGCTGCTCCTGGTGATCTACTCGATGTCATCCGATGCAATTGCAAGACAGAGTGTCGAACAGCAAGATGTTCATGCCGAAAACACGGCCTCGTGTGTACGTCTGGCTGTGGAGAGTGCAGAGGGGAGAGCTGTGCCAACACTGTGACCGAGGTTGCCTGTGTAGGTACATCAGACGATGAAGACGGGCTTTAGCGTAAGTACGAGGTCATGTTGAATAGAGTGTGCGTGTGCATGTTCACATGTGTAATGCAACAGTAACGGGTAAACGAGGGAGAATATCAGCACAGTAATTGTCAACTCACATACCTGTCAAACGCGACCCGGGAGACGCGCCCTGTGAAACCACACCGAATGCGCTAGATTTGAGCTTCGGCTACGTTATTTCGCGCTAAATAAATGCAATTGAACCTATTTATCAACTGAATGTGCTTTTCTTACATACTATATGAGTGACATATGGCACATCCCTTAAAATAAGACATGTTATAGACGTGAGAAGTGAGGGACGGAGCATATTCAGAATACCGTTATTGCGCAGTTGTCATCATTCTTTAAAAGCTTCAAAAATATAGTTCGCATGGGAAAACGTTGGCCAACTCGGTTTTACCTGATCAATGGATGCATGTAGAGTACAAAAAAGGTGAAATAAATTTTATAGCAATTTGTTCACACAGGAGGTGAAATCTGATGAATTCTGCCTAGCCTAATTTCCGAGTCTATGTGTGAGTGGTTATCCAAGACTATGGATAAAGCTCGCATAAGATTACGTCACGGTCAAAAGTGCTTGACGTCAATTAATGCATCATGACGGCATGCCTCCCTGTAGTCTTTCTCTCTCGCGTGGTGTGTGTGGTCTCGGTCATTGTTATTTTGAGCGGGCCGAGACTATTTGGCAGTCGTGTCCCTCCCTGTAAGTAGGCTACATGCAGACAGACAGATCTAGATCTAGTGTCTCTCTTTCTTGCACAGTGTCACCTAAGCTTACTGTGTGTGTGGGTGTGTATGTGTGACGGAGTGATTGAGTTTGTGTTACTGTTTGTCTATTTCTTACGTGAGCCTTGAAGGCTTCGCCTCTTGTTTTAACTTAAGAGACAGAGTAGCCGCTGCCGCTTGACTTAACAGGGTAGCTACAGACTATACTGAATAATTATCTTGCCAAGACTGCAGTTCGTTTACAGTCGCTGTTTTGTACATCTTCTTTTTGAGAGGGTTGAATGTGATGGTTAGACGTAATGTATTTGTAACTCAGGAATAACAATCACTTGTGAAAGGGTGTAAATTTATTGTTGATACGTGTACACTCAGCGAGACACCCTCCCTAACGTACTGCACTCCGCCCTCTTTCTCTCTCTGTCTCTCTCTGTCTCTCTGTCTCTCTGACTCTGTCTCTGTCTCTGCCTCTGTCTGCCTCTGTCTGTCTGTCTCTCTCTCTCTCTCTCTCTCTCTCTCTCCGTCTCAGTGTCTTTGTTTTTCCTGTCTGTCGATCTGTCTTCCAGTTCAGAATCTGTCTCTCACCCCCTCTTTGGCCCTGTCTCTGTCTTAATTTTTCTTTCTGTCTCTTTCTCTCTGCCTCTATCTCTGTCTGTGTGTCTGTCTATCTGTCTGTCTGTCTGTCTGTCTGTCTATCTGTCTCTGTCTCTCTCTCTCTCTTTCACTCCATGCAGTTTTTGACAGACATCAAGATAGGTGCGCTATAAAGATGCCGACCTGTTCTTGCCCTCTGACCTTGTGCTCGCTCAGTCTTTATTTCACGATGCTGGCGGGTTTGCGTGTTATGATGATCATCATCATCCTCAACATCATCATCATCATTATCATCATCATCATAATCACCATCATCATCATCATCAGCAGCAGCAGCAGCAGCCGCGGTTATCATCATCATCATCATCATCATCATCATCATCATTGTCATCATTAGGAGCAGCAACAGTAGCAGCAGCAGTACATGCATCCACAACAACAACAACAACAACAACAACAACAACAACAACTACAAGCTTCTCCTTCACTTCCACTTGCTTGTCTCATTCATCCGCTCTCCCTGTCGTCGTGATGTATTTAAATGACTGTTATTATTCCTATATATAATTATATTATAAGCTTTTCCCAATTGTTTATAAACACTATACATTACAATAAAACGTGTACCTATGTCCTTGTCTCTGCGGTTTATGTTTTCATCGGCGGATCTTTCGTCAGTCTTCGCCCACTCACCTATGATCTCTCCTTGATAACCTCGTATGCACCCCTTTTACACTCTTTACGAAAAGCCCTTTCACCGTGTCAGAGAATGTGAGAGTAATTGATCCTGGCCACCCGGATACTGTACCCTTGGCTTGTCTTGCTTTCTGCCACCTGCCCTCTGTCTAGTTAAAGAAGCTAGAAAAGGCTTCAATGGGACGTGTTAAATCCAGGTCTAACCCCCTCCCGCGCCATCAGCCCCCTACCCCCACCCCCAATAACCCCCTAAACAGTCAAATTCAACCGGACCATAGTTGCATTTTATTGTAAAAAAGTTAATCAGTTCCGACAATTATATACTCATTTATTTTTCCAGCTCTTTTCTTAATTGAGGTAAGCAAGTAAACAGCCTTAAACACTATTTAGCTATTTACCTGGTGACGATATCCCGACAATTGTTTGACTGGTGAATTAGCTACAATTTTAGATGTTTAAAAGTCAAACGCATGGCACCACAGGAATGTCGTTTGCATAAACAGTCAGTACAATGCTGACACTTCTTCCAAACTGCAGTCATTTCGGCAAGGCTGCCGAACTTTCCTCACGGTCGAGGGAAAGGTGACACCAAAGGCTGTCTTTTTCTTTCGAAACTTTTCTTTCGAAACTTGCCGAAACTTGTTTAGACATTTCGGCAGATTTAAACAAGAAAAACAAAAATCAAAGAAACATCCGTGTGTGTGTGTGTGTGTGTGTGTGTGTGTGTGTGTGTGTGTGTGTGTGTGTGTGTGTGTGTGTGTGTGTGTGTGTGTGTGTGTGTGTGTGCGTGCGTGCGTGCGTGGGGATCCTCAGTGTTCAGGTTGCTACCTTGCGTAGGACAGCACCTTTAAGCTGAGTCAGCCGCTGCAAACTGCGTGACCGCTAAGCGTTTTATTGTGCTAGTGTAATGTAATCCTGTAGCGTTGGTATTTCCCATATCTCGGCGGTATAAGTATGCACGCCTGTATTTTGTGAATGTGCTGCTTTGTGCTTTGTGTTTTGGTTTTAAAGTGGAGAATGCAGTGAACCGAGATTCGTTAAATATTTTGCTTCATTCTTTGCTGGTTTTAAAGTGAGTACCATGATTTTTTGGGTTATGCTGAGACATGTCGTACAATACTTACTTTTGTTATTACTGACACGGATGATTTGCTGATTTTATCTATGATGAAATCTTTAATTCAGTTTACGTTCTTTTTTTCTGAAGAAATTGATGGTACAAGGAACCGAAAGGTAGAGGTTTGTGTCCGCTTTGGGGCGATCGAGATGTTAGATGTCTCACTGAAGTACTCTGGAGCCAGCTTCACTAGGGTTCCCATCTTACCCCCTTGATGTCTTCAGAATCTGGTGGCATGAAAGACTCCATGCTGCTCTGGTCTGCATACTTATCACATTTTTATCTGTGAAGCTTCAAAGGACGGTAAACGTTTCGGTGACGTAGTAGTCCAGTCAGTAGTGATTTCAAAATCAGTTCGACGTCCCTCTGTCAGTGACCATTGTATTCTGGCCGTGTTTTACATCAGTATTTAATGTCAGGACATTTTACAAATAGTCAAGAAAAGTCTTTTTTTTTCCTTCTCCTTTTTCCGCAAGGTTAAGATATTTTGTTGTACATACAGCATCTCTGTCAATGTATGTGGTCCGTCTTCTTCAGAAAAGCTAGCGATTCCTGTTTGTTTACAGATTAGGCCGGCCAAGTTATGGTTTGAAACAGTTCTTGTATTTCAAAATGTCTAGCTACTTGCAAACATTTGATTGCAAACATTTGATACAACTGTGTTTACTGACTAGACTGAAGGATTGAGATCTTACAAATGCAAGATGCAATCCATGTACATCTATTTCAGTCGTACATGCATCACGTAGGGGAAGGGCCCCTAATATGGACCACTTTTTGTTTATTGCTGATAACTAGCTTGTTTTCTTGCGAAGAAGTTTCATTTTGTGGTTGGTAGTCCTTCTCTCAGTCTTAGTTTAACCGTTAGGCCTATTTAGAGTGAAATAGCTTTGATAGACCTTCAGCAAAAATTAAATACAGAACAAAAATCACAAATGGTCCATATTAGGCGCCTGGGCGCCCAATATGGACCAGTGAAGCGGCCTTCACGAATCACTGTAAAAAGCCCCCTATACTTCAAAATAACATGATATAACTTAGTGTGCAAGTCAGACCAATTCAAATATGCTTTAGATTTAGCTGTTTTGGGTTGATGAGAGCATTATTTGAAGCACACCAGGAAACTGAAGAAGCTTATCAAAAACAGAGTGAAAATAAGTGAAATTATCAACTTCCAAAAAAAGAGACTATTTGTTATATTTTTTTGATATCTCGAGGGCTGGTTATAGGTGATTTTCAGCAAGCTTCTTTATGAATTAATTAAAATTGCCTTTAGTTTTTATTTTCTTCGATTTGTTGAAGGTGGTCCATATTAGGGGACTCACACATACTTTGAGGTTCTGCTATCATATTTTGTTTACAGTAGAAACTCAGGGTACACACTGTTAAAATGTAACAAATACTGTTTTAGCTGTCATATACAGCCATTTTTTGTGTCATGAAAGCTTTGGCTGTGAACAGAAACGAGTCCGTTTTAGGCGGCAAATTTAGAGTGAACGCAGGCAAACGTGAAAAAAAG
>NC_090258.1:9786338-9793838 GCF_037325665.1 Littorina saxatilis | reverse complement strand
TATATCGCGCGCGTATCTCCAGTGTGACTCGGACTCAAGGCGCAGGGATCTATTTATGCCGTGTGAGATGGAATTTGTTACACAATACATCACGCATTCACATCGATCAGCAGATCGCAGCCATTTCGGCGCATATCCTACTTTTCACGGCCTATTATTCCAAGTCACACGGGTATTTTGGTGGACATTTTTTATCTATGCCTATACAATTTTGCCAGGAAAGACCCTTTTGTCCATCGTGGGATCTTTAACGTGCACACCCCAATGTAGTGTACAGTTTTAGAACGTGTCCATAAGCAGTCTGCTTAATTTTTAACGTTCTTAATGTTGTTACTGTTTAAAACGTATATAAAGAAAATTAATAAAAACACGCTTAAACCAATTGTACCATTTCTGGTAGCTTCCTCCGAATAGATAGCAGCGTCAGATTCGTGCTACCCAGGTGTGTGCGTGTTTAGATGTAATCAGTCAGGCGGCACTGACTTCTGGCCTAATGACAAACTGTGTCTTTATTACTACACATTTGATACTGTCGTGTTTGGGCTGATTGTGGAAGCTGAACAGACTACTTAGGCTTTACTTGTATTTTTTGGTTTGGTGTATGAGGACTACTGTAAACTCTGGTTTGTCAGTGTCGCTATAGTATATCACTGGTAAACAAGAAATTCCTCCGAGGTAGGAAAAACACCCCCGTCCTTACCATTCTCACTGCCACCAACTGAGAAGGTTATTTCCCTTTGACCATTAATATGTCCCTCTATAAGTCCTTCTGGAATCTTAATCCACCAATAACTCCCTAACCGTGTGTTTGACTGGTCCCAATTTTTGTAAGGACCGTCTCAGGAATGTATAGAACCTGTTCACCAAGTTTGGTGACGATCGGTCCGTTCATTCTTGAGATCTATATGCGAACACAAACACACAAACACACAAACAAACAAACAAACACATCGACCGAATCCTATACACACCCCTATACCGGGGGTGTAAATACAACTGTGAGCTCTGACAATAGAAACTTGACCAGTACTGGCGTCTACCTGGACTGCAGCTTGCATGCGGTGTATCGGAGGTCGTCTTGCGTCGTGATTTTGAAACCACATCCTCACAATCATAAACGCTTTTGGCAATTCAGTGTGGACATTATCGCCTCCACAGGAGAGGACGCTTCCGGTCGTTAATCTCTCCATCACTACATGGCCACGCGTGCAGAGCACAGGCACATGACACTGGGTTGGCCGGGCCGTGAGGGCCCCGGAGAGCTATAATGATCACCTACGCCCCAATCCCCCCCCCCCCCCCACATACACTAACCTACCCCCCAAAAAATAAAATAAAAATATTTTTTTTAAACACATAAATACACCCACACGCACACCTGCACACACACGCACGCACGCACGCCTGCACACACACACTGACACACTGACACACACACACACACACACACAAACACACACTCACGCACGCACACGCACTGACGAACGCACACACACACACACACACACAAAAACACACTCACTGACTGGCAGTCTAATGTGTCTAGTAGGCAAGAGGAGAGTCACCCCCCCCCCCCCACCTTCCCTTCCCGCCAATTCGCGAAATGCCCTGTGCCTGTGGTACTGATCGAGTCCTTCAACATTCTGGTGGATTCGAGTAACCTGCAATCTGTACCACCACCTGCTATTCCCCCCTTCTCACACACACATCCTCCCTCTCCTCTACCCACTATCCTAGGCACAAAGGGTCAAAAATCCCCAAACTAAGGACTTGAATAAATAAGGCCCTATTTCCCGAAATAAGGCCTTATTTTCAAGAAATGAGGCTTTATTTATTTAAGGCCTTATTAGGGTTATTTTTGACACCACCACCTGCCAATCCCCCTTCTCACAAACGCATCATCCCTCTCTACCCACTTTCATTTTCTTTCCTCCCCCGATGTGCACTGCTATATATATATAATCTTGCAAAAAAAGGCATTGAGAACACAGGTGAGTGTCACACGACATGGACCTAAACGTACGCGACTCACTCAAAATATTAATTTGCAAAATATTACTCGTCTAATGTGGTATTCTAAGAACGCTGGAGAGTTGCGTTGCACGCGTGCACGAACGCACGCGCGCGCGCACACACACACACACACGCACACACACACACACACACACACACACACACACACACACACATTCACACACACACACATTCACACACACATAACACAAATTCAACCAATCCACAGCATATACATATATATATGCAAATGTGTCAAACGGTATTATATAATGGTGTTTCGCTCTTTAGAAAAAGGATCTAGAATGTGACCCATGGGCATTTCTCCTTGTATTAACAGCAAATGTGTATTTCGTGTTTTCTGTCTTGGAGCGTTTTGTATGTTTGCTTATGTATCTATTCTATTGTTTATTCACTTGCTGCGAGCGACGATCGCCTGTGTAGCGTAATACATTTTCTTCTCTGACAGAGGGCTTGTTTCGGATAGCTTTCGCTTTTAGTTGTCTTTAGTTCTTATGACGTTTATCCCTCAGTTATCTGATCCTCTGAAATAACCAATGACTCAAACCCCAGACAATTCATTGTGTGACATCACGTTGTGTTTGCAGGCATGGACGGCGTGACGACAAACGGGCTCCACGGCGACGAGGCCTCCAACGGCGCTCATGACGTCATCAAGCCTCCGGCCTCTGACCCCATGTCAATGTCAGGGCTTTTCTCGCGTGACCTTGACCTTCAGGGTGACGACGGCGACTCCACGACAAGCACCAGCAACATCTCCCACAGCGACGCTTTTGGGGGATGCGGCATGACGGATTCCTTCATCCAACAGGAAGACTTACCTCCCTTAGGTGAGAGAAAGAAACAAGTTTCTTCGAGCGCCTGTGGCAGTACAGTCACTTAGTGACGTATGATACTGTAACTGATGTATGCACGGCCTGTTGGTGTACTTACAAGCATTTTTTTTCTCTCCTGCTGCAAGTATGACGATGTCATCGATAGTGAGACAAAGATTAGACTGCTTAAGATATTTTTTGTTTGGACCAACCACATTCGTTTCGTACCATATAATGAAGTGGTACGTCACACATTTTGTGTACACGTCATTTCCGGTAGGGTGACGAAACTAATATCTTTCCAAGCAGACACACGAAGTTCATAGATTTGGAAATTCAAGGGTCAAGAACAGACGTTTTGTGTGTTTAGTCGGTGTTGTTCGTAATTAAATGAACGTTACTTCATGTGTAAGCGACGGCGTTTAGGGTGACCGGCTTTGGTATGCAAAGTGATGCAGAAAGATGCAGTTTTCTTCGTCTTTTTTTCCCCTTCCCACATTCCTCCATCCACTGAAACATAAATACACACTTCCTGACATATATTCTCCCTGTAACCGAATCCCACGACTGTCAAAACGCATCATCATCATTATCGCCATGATGCTCCCCAGACGACCAGCATCAACATCATTATCGCCATGATGCTCCCCAGACGACCAGCATCATCATCATTATCGCCATGATGCTCCCCAGACGACCAGCATCATCATCATTATCACCATGATGCTCCCCAGACGACCAACATCAGCATCATCATCATTATCGCCATGATGCTCCCCAGACGACCAGCATCAACATCATTATCGCCATGATGCTCCCCAGACGACCAGCATCATCATCATCATCATTAACGCCATGATGCTCCCCAGACGACCAGCATCAGCATCAGCATCATTATCGCCATGATGCTCCCCAGACGACCAGCATCAGCATCATTATCGCCATGATGCTCCCCAGACGACCAGCATCATCATCATTATCGCCATGATGCTCCCCAGACGACCAGCATCAGAATCATTATCGCCATGATGCTCCCCAGACGACCAGCATCAGCATCATCATCATTATCGCCATGATGCTCCCCAGACGACCAGCATCATCACCATTATCGCCATAATGCTCCCCAGACGACCAGCATCAGCATCATTATCGCCATGATGCTCCCCAGACGACCAGCATCATCATCATTATCGCCATGATGCTCCCCAGACGACCAGCATCAACATCATTATCGCCATGATGCTCCCCAGACGACCAGCATCAGCATCAGCATCATTATCGCCATAATGCTCCCCAGACGACCAGCATCAACATCATTATCGCAATGATGCTCCCCAGACGACCAGCATCATCATCATTACCGCCATGATGCTCCCCAGACGACCAGCATCAGAATCATTATCGCCATGATGCTCCCCAGACGACCAGCATCATCATCATCATCATTATCGCCATGATGCTCCCCAGACGACCAGCATCATCATCATTATCGCCATGATGCTCCCCAGACGACCAGCTTCAGCATCAGCAATGCTCTGGACGGGTGCGGGATAACCGACGACTTGTTCTGCACACACACACGCACACACGCGCACACGCACTTGACACGCACGCACGCACGCACGCACGCACGCACACACACAGACACACACACACACACCCACACCCCTCCCTTCCTCCCCCCCCCCTCTCGCCCTTCCGCCACTCCTTCACTCTATCTCTGTATCCTGATCTCTTATCTCTTTCTGACCTGCTGAGGCCTCAAGGGTTAAAAAAAAAACAAGCGACAAACAAACTACATGATCTTTCTGCCAACTGTTTGTGTACTTTTGTTTTCCAAATATTTATTCCATTTTTTCTTTTCTTATCCTCTATTTTTCTTTTTGTTTTCTTTTTTTTCTTTTTTGATCACTTGGTACTTTGTGCATTTTTGAATTTGCGAATATTGTTTATAATGCCCCTGGGTAATGAACAATAAAAACTTGACTTGACTTGACTTGACTTGGCCAAGCCCCGCCGCCTGACTCCATTCACCCGTGTCCCTCTCGGTCTCTCTTCCTCTCTGTCGTTTTCTCCCGCACAATTGTCCTTCGTACTTCCCTCCATACCGGCACGGTTGGCCTAGTGGTAAGGCGTCCGCCCCGTGATCGGGAGGTCGTGGGTTCGAACCCCGGCCGGGTCATACCTAAGACTTTAAAATTGGCAATCTAGTGGCTGCTCCGCCTGGCGTCTGGCATTATGGGGTTAGTGCTAGGACTGGTTGGTCCGGTGTCAGAATAATGTGACTGGGTGAGACTGTGCTGCGACTTCTGTCTTGTGTGTGGCGCACGTTATATGTCAAAGCAGCACCGCCCTGATATGGCCCTTCGTGGTCGGCAGGGCGTTAAGCAAACAAACAAAAAACTTCCCTCCATCCCATCCCTCTTTATTTGTGTGCATGCGCGTGTATCTCTGTTTCTTTTCCCCTCTGTCTCTTTGTCTTCTTCTGTGTCTGTTTTCTTGATACCGTATTCATTGTTACAGCTGTCACAAGTTCATCATGATGATCGCTTCACTCACAAGCACATTGTTTTTAGCCACAGTCTGTTTGCATTTGTTTCTCTTTCTCTCCCTCTACCGGCCTGTCTCATTCTGTCACCACAACCCCCCCTCCCTCCCCACCCACCCCCTCCTCTCTCACTCTCTCTCTCTCTCTGTCTATCTCTCTCTCTCTCTCCCTCTGTTTATCTCTCTCCCTCTTTCTCTCTGTCTCTCTCTGTCTCTGTCTGTCTGTCTCTCTCTGTCTCTCTTTCTCTCCTCTATCTCTACCTCTCTCTCTCTTTCTCTCGCTCTCTCTTTGTTTCTCTCTCTCTTCTCTCCCTCTGTCTCTCACTCTCTCTCTCTCTCTCTGTGTCTGTCTCTGTCTGTCTCTGTCTCTCTCTGTCTGTCTCTGTCTTTCTCTGTCTCTGTCTTTGTCTTTCTCTCTCTCTCTCTCTGTCTCTCTCTCTCTGTCTCTCTCTCTGTCTCTCTCTCTCTCTCTCTCTCATGTTCTCGTCGTTCTCTACTCCTGTGAATATTCCCAGCCTTATCCAAACCGGTCATCCTCACCATGATTACGCTTGCTGTTCCCAGGTGACCAAGATCAGCGGGAGGACGCACTGGACGGCTGCGGAATGACCGACAGCTTCATGCAGATGACCAACGGCGGGTCCGTCGTCTCTGGCACCGATAATCAGGACGACCCCTCCACCCTCTCCTCCGCCTCCTCCTCCACCGCCCCCACCAACACCAGCGACGGCGTCCTCATCGACTTCGGTCTCCCTGCTGCCACCACCGCCCCGCCTACGACCACCACCGACGTGGGGGATAACGGGATGGACTCTCAGGCCGCTATGTTCGGTGAGGATCTGGAGGGGAGTCAGGAGGCGCTCCACCGTGGCGGGTTTAGCGATGGTGGGGATGATGGTGCTATCATCACCACTACTGCTAACACGAATCCCGCGGATGACTACCACCCGGGCCAGCCGACCATGACCACCACCACCAACCCCTTCGCTACCGGGGAACCCCTGCACCCGGAACCCCCCGCTCCCCACCCGGCTATGCCAGCGGGCATCGACCTCCTGATCCAAAGCGCCCCACCTCCTCCCCACCCCTACCCCGAAGAGGAGGGGGAGAAAGAGAAGGAGGGAGCAGGAGAGGGAGAGGGGTACAACCCTTTCGCTCCCACAGGCGAGGAGAGGCTTGAAAGTGATGACACCACAGCTACTACTAATCCTTTCGCTGAGCCGGCACGCATGGTTGAGCAGGCAGGAGGGCACGCCGCCGAGCTGCTGGGAGGCTTAATGGGAGGGGGAGAGCAAGAGGGGGAGGGGGGTTGGAACGCGGAGCGGGTGACAGGAGCAGTCAACCAAGCCTTCAGTGAAGACACAGACCCCGAGATGGAGACAGCCTCTCTGCCGAGCTTTAACGACACTACAGGTATCACCGCCGCACAGGAGCATGTGTCTGCCCTGTCCGAAGCGCTGGACACTGGCTATCTGGCAGACTTGGAGATGTCCGCAGCCCCCGGGGCTCCCAGGGGTAGCGAGGAGACCACCCCCTCCCCTCCCTCACAACTTGAAGACATTGAAGCCTACGACAGGATAGAAACCGCGGCGGGGGCGCCAGGCTCGGATATACATGTGGGACTCGGAGGGACGGACGTTGATTTTGGAATCACAACACACGCGCAGGAATCTGCTCCCGCGACCGAGGAGGTGCCACAGCCGCCTGCTACAGAATCCAGTCCCCTTGTTCCTGAAATTCCCGCAGAAGTGTCACCACCAGAACCAGAACCGGAGAAGCCTCAACCCAAAGAGGAAACGAGCAAACCGGTATTGGCAGTGGTGCCCCAGCCTACCCCGGCTTCTACCACACAGATTCCAAAATCGGGAAAAACCAAGCCTGGCGAAAAAATCCCCACCAAATCCCCGAAAAAAGCGGCACCCCCCACCTCTCCCACCAAATCTGGAGTACCCGTGAAGACAAAAACCACCCCAGCTACCCGACAGCGACCTGCATCCGCCACTACTAGGACATCGTTCGGTTCAAGGCCGACTTCTGCAAGCACGACAGGTTCAAGGTCGACTCCTGGAACCACGACAGGGTCTAGGCCGACTTCTGCAAGCAC
>NC_090258.1:9768838-9783838 GCF_037325665.1 Littorina saxatilis | reverse complement strand
TGCGGCGACAGAGCATGGGAGCGAGAGAGAGAGAGAGAGAGAGAGAGGGAGCGAGAGAGAGAGAGAGAGATGAGGGAGAGAGAGGGAGACAAAGAGAGAGGGAGCGAGAGAGAGAGATGAGGGAGAAGGGAGAGAAAGAGAGGGAGCGAGAGAGAGATAGGGAGAGAGAGAGAGTGCGAGAGAGAGATAGGGAGAGAGAGAGAGAGTGCGAGAGAGAGAGAGAGAGATGGGGAGGAGAGAGAGAGAGAGAGAGAAAGAGAGAGAGAGAGAGAGAAAGATAGGGGGGGGGGGGGGAAGAAAGATAGGGGTGGGGGGGGGGAGAGGTGATGAGGAGAAAGAGCGGTGAGTTTAGTATTTCTGTATTTGTGTCTGTCTGTCTTTTCATCCGTGCGTGTGTTATGTTGTGTGTGTGTGTGCGTGTGCGTGTGTGTGTGTGTGTGCTATTTGACGTCTCTAGCAGTTGCCATTTTGTTTGAACAGTTTTCTTATTCGTCAGCGTTCAGGGGCTGCAATTCCACACCGGTGACACTGTGACGGTTCCCCTACGCTTTGTGTTCGGTGCCCTGACCCTTTGTGTTCGGTTCCCACTCGGTTCCCACACGCCAAAATTCGCGGACAAAACATCCATTTATGGTAGTATTACGCAATGTTGCTCTCTGAGAATGGTCTTGTTAGATCTGTGAGTGTTTACACTACATGCCTAGGTGCTGTTGGATTGAAGGTTTTTGATATTTTAGCCGTTATTAGGTAGAATGCCTTCCACTTTACTGCAAAACTGCATAATTCGTAGCATCGGCAAGAAATATCCTACCAAAAAATGCCTGCTTGGAACTGTCGTTGGTCCAGCAAAAAGTTCAACATGTCTGTAGCAGACAGCCCAAGTTTCAAGATTGTAGGGCCATCCAAACAGCCGTAATAATAAAAACAACAAAAGTAGTCAGTGAAATTGGCTGTGTTCGGTCCCCACACACTTTTGTGACGTAGGCGTGACGGTTCCCATAATTCATTGTGTCGGTCCCCACTTTCTGTGTCGGACCCCACTTTCGACCTAATTTCTCTGTGACGGACCCCACAACCAGCCTATTTTGTGTCGGTCCCCACACCTTCTTGGATTTATGACTTGCCGGTTACTTGTATCATTGTATTCATTGAATCTAATTGTCTCGGAGTTATTTTTCAGCAAAAACCGGCAAGGCAGCACCTTTTGTGATACCAAGTAAGTCAGATGACATCAGTATGTGTGTGTGTGTGTGTGTGTGTGTGTGTGTGTGTGTGTGTGTGTGTGTGTGTGTGTGTGTGTATGTGTATGTGTGAGAGAGAGAGAGAGAGAGAGAGAGTAAGAGAGAGAGAGAGAGAGAGAGAGAGAGAGAGAGAGAGAGAGAGAGAGAGAGAGAGAGAGAGAGAGAGATTGACACCTTTCCAGATCACTCCGGTTATGCGACACTACCGCGAGCGTCACTACCGCGTGTCACACTACGGCGAGTACGACACTACCGCGTGTAACACTACCGCGTGTCACACTACCGCGAGTACGACACTACCGCGAGTATAACACTGCCGCGTGTCACACTACCGCGCGTACCACAACCGCGAGTACCATAACCGTAGAGAGAACGCATGCAAACTTACTTCTTGTGAGTTTGTGTTCTAACGGCTTTGATTGGAAGCAACCCATTCTATATGTATTCTGATAGTGTGTTCTGATCGTTTTGAGTTCTTGGTTAGCATGACAAACATTGAATTAGTGTTCAGAGAACAGACCAGGCCTTTTTGTTTTATATTTCAAGGAAACATTTCAACCTTTGCCTTCAGCCATGGAAGTCATAAAATGACACGCGGTAATGTTATACTCGCGGTAGTGTGACACGCGGTAGTGTTATACTCGCGGTAGTGTCGTACTCGCGGTAGTGTCGTACTCGCGGTAAGTTCTGTTTCCGTACCCGCGACAGCGGCAGCGACAAAAGAAAACGCGCGCAAACGCGTGACGTGTTTCCGTACTTGCGTTTTAAACATGCGGTAAAATCTGTAAACTCCCGCGTTGCCGCGCGACAACGCGAAAAAATCGCTCCAGGACCCTTTCAAAAAAATCGCGTCGCTTGCCGCTTGTCGCGCCGCTAACGCGTCGCGCGTGTGGAAACACTCCTGGTCATTTTCTATGTGCTTGATTTTCGTCGCACCGCTGGAAAAACGCTATCGCGGGTACGGAAACACAACTTTAGTGTGAGACGCGGTAGTGGTACTCGCGGTAGTGACGCTCGCGGTAGTGACCAGCACCCGATCACTCCACATAAACGCTGGTTCTGGTTGCATTGTGCCGCTGACATACAGCTAATAGGATTTTTACACCCCCGGTATAGGGGTGTGTATAGGTTTCACTCGATGTGTTTGTGTTCGCAAGTAAATCTCAAGAATGAACGGACCGATCGTCACCAAACTTGGTGAACAGGTTCTATACATTCCTGAGACGGTCCTTACAAAAATTGGGACCAGTCAAACACACGGTTAGGGAGTTATTGGTGGATTAAAATTATACAAGGCCTGGTATAGACGGACACCCCCGTTGGTCAAAGGGAAATAACCATTCTCACTGCCACCAACTGAGAAGGTTATTTCCCTTTGACGGGGGTGTAGTTCCTATCGGAGGAATTTCTTGTTTTAATCCTTTTGTGGTATTGCTGATGATGCTGAACATGTATTTTACTAGTTTACCAATATGTATCTTTGACCCTGATAGCCTACGAAAACGGAGCAATCATGGCCCAACATTGGCCCAATGCTGAATTTATTGGCGCGGTGTTGAGCCTTAGTCGGGCCGTTGTCGTAGGCTGTCAGGGTTTATGTAGCCTTGTTCCATTGTATTCTGACTGTCATAAAGTAATTAATTTTAAGAGAAAGCAGTCATGAACACAAGGAGCTGGGAAAAGTTGCCTCTTACAACAAGCGTGGATAAAGACACATACTTGACACAGGCAAGTACTCTTTTTTTTTTTTTCAATCACCACTAGAAGTCCCTGGGCAGCATTTTGCTCTGAAAACTGAATCTCACATACGACAGGTGGATCTTTTATTTTAAAAATGTGCCAAATTGCATATCTCCAAGGCCGTAAGACTAAGAGTAGATATTGGGAAGGCCAGTTCAAGAAGGTGTGGGTGGATCAACACATAATTTGCTGGTATACTGGGAACCGTCCCAGAGATAAATAATGTTATATATTATTTGTGGCATAAACTAATAAAGTTAGTCTCTCTCTCTCTCTCTCTCTCTCTCTCTCTCTCTCTCTCTCTCTCTCTCTCTCTCTCTCTCTCTCTCTCTCTCTCACACACACATACACACACATACTGATGTCATCTGACTTACTTGGTATCACAAAAGGTGCTGCCTTGCCGGTTGTTGCTGAAAAATAACTCCGAGACAATTAGATTCAATGAATACAATGATACAAGTAACCGGCAAGTCATAAATCCAAGAAGGTGTGGGGACCGACACAAAATAGGCTGGTTGTGGGGTCCGTCACAGAGAAATTAGGTCGAAAGTGGGGTCCGACACAGAAAGTGGGGACCGACACAATGAATTATGGGAACCGTCACGCCTACGTCACAAAAGTGTGTGGGGACCGAACACAGCCAATTTCACTGACTACTTTTGTTGTTTTTATTATTACGGCTGTTTGGATGGCCCTACAATCTTGAAACTTGGGCTGTCTGCTACAGACATGTTGAACTTTTTGCTGGACCAACGACAGTTCCAAGCAGGCATTTTTTGGTAGGATATTTCTTGCCGATGCTACGAATTATGCAGTTTTGCAGTAAAGTGGAAGGCATTCTACCTAATAACGGCTAAAATATCAAAAACCTTCAATCCAACAGCACCTAGGCATGTAGTGTAAACACTCACAGATCTAACAAGACCATTCTCAGAGAGCAACATTGCGTAATACTACCATAAATGGATGTTTTGTCCGCGAATTTTGGCGTGTGGGAACCGAGTGGGAACCGAACACAAAGGGTCAGGGCACCGAACACAAAGCGTAGGGGAACCGTCACAGTGTCACCGGTGTGAATTCCCATGTAATGTATACACTCGTGTTTTGCATGAGTGGGCTTTTACTTCTATGGCCGTTTACCCTAGACATTTAGGCAGCCGTATTCTGTTTTCGGGGAAGCATGTATAGATTATTTTTGTGTTTTTATAACCCCCCAAAATCTTACATTGATTACATGTCATGTCTTTGCGTGTTTTGTCTTGTGATTGCTTGCATGCATGAATTGATGTACTAGCCTAGTACTTAGCAAGTTAGTCCGCGCGTACGAACTCAGAATTCAAGTTTGAAATACAAGACCAGGCAAGGCAATACAAACTTTATTGTATGTTGACCACAGACCCAGATACATAAAATCAGGTCACAGTTAATATCATGGTTAATTAAACTACATTTATTTTATTGAAGTAAAGTACAGAGATACGTTTTGAAAGGTTAGGTTCACTTTGTGTGTTGTACTAGAATAACGTATGCGTACATGGAATGACATTGCGGGTTACCTGAACATTGACAATGACGAAAGAAAGATTGTGTGTGTGTGTGTGTGTGTGCGCGCGCGTGCGTGTGTGTGTGTGTGCGTGTGTGTGTGCGTGCGTGTGTGGGTGTGTGTGACCATGTTTGAATTTATTCGGATTTAGTTCTCTTTCCTTGTTTGTATTATGATTGTGTAAGTGTAAAGCGCTCTGGGCTCGTCACCACGAGGTTTACGCGCTATATAAGTAATCGTTATTATTATTATTATTATAAAGTAGTCTGCGAACAACCTTCATCAGTAACTGTAGCAAAGCCTACTTTTTCATTCACGTTGTCGTGTTTACACGGTGAGTGAGTGTCACACCAATATCAGAACACGTGTTGTGACTTTCGACGTGACACATCAAGGTTATCACGCTGTTGGACTCACTTCATCAGCGGAGAAAGCAAGGGAAGTAACTCGGGCCTATCGTCGTCGAATACATGACACTGGGTTCTCTAACTTGGATTATTTACCATAGCTCAAGCTATTCAGACATATTCATGACGAAGTTGCTGAAGTGTTGTGATGGTAATTTTTATGGGCGGGGTATTTTTGTGTGTGAGAATTGTTGTATGGTAGATATGTGGATGGAGGGTATAATGAATGTAAACAAAGTAACTGCCCCCACTACATCTCGCCGTCAGGAAAAAAAGGGAAGGTGGAGAAAAAAGGGAAGTTAGTAAAATTAATATGATGGGAAGTTTGTTTGTTTGTTCATGGGCTGAAACTCCCACGGCTTTTACGTGTATGACCGTTTTTACCCCGCCATTTAGGCAGCCATACGCCGCTTTTGGAGGAAGCATGCTGGGTAATTTCGTGTTTCTATAACCCACCGAACTCTGACATGGATTACAGGATCTTTTTCGTGCGTACTAGGTCTTGTGCTTGCGTGTACACACGGGGGGTGTTCGGACACCGAGGAGAGTCTGCACACAAAGTTGACTCTGAGAAATAAATCTCTCGCCGAACGTGGGGACGAACTCACGCTGACAGCGGCCAACGATACAAATCCAGCGCGCTACCGACTGAACTACATCCCCGCCCTGATGGGAAGTGAACAGAGGCAAATAGAGATGTGTACTGAATTTAATATCGGAATATAGACATACGCAGTGAAATTAAACTAATTGACATTCTTCGTGACAATACTCTTGTTGCTCTCTCTTGTATTACTCCTTCCTCCCCGCCCTCCCCCCCTTCTCTCTGTTTATTGTCCAGTTTGTCGATTTTTGGAAGGAAATACTTGTATTGAAATGAATTTATTCATTGATTTTATTCTCTTCTGTTTGCAGATTCAAGTCAGGACAAGGTAAGTCACTATATTTGAGTCAGTGTGTAGACCGTATTTCTGTCGGTATGTCTGTCTGTCTGCCTGTCTGTCTGTCTGTCTGTCTGTCTGTCTGTCTCTCTGTCTCTGTGTCTCTGTGTCTCTCTCCCTCTCTCTCTTTCTTCGCATGTGTGTGTGTGTGTGTGTGCGTGTGTGTGTGTGTGTGTGTGTGTGACTTGTGTGTGTAATAAGGTGTACAGTCCTGTTTTGGATTTTCCCATAAACACACAGACACAGACACACACAGACACACACACACACACAGACACACACACACACACACACACACACACACACACACACACACACACACACACACACACACTTATCATACCAATAGTTCTCTTCAAATTCATAAAATACTGCATGCACTCTCGTTCTGACTAGGGACAATTCTCACAATTCCGTTTAGTTCGATAATTCGATTGATAGGCCCCACAATTTCAAGCTATACTCACCAAATTTGAGCTCAATTGACGCCAGAGTACCAGAGATACAAGTCTAAACTGTCGTGGGACAACGGACAAACATCCAAACAGACACAGTGAATCCTAATAGCCGCTTTATACATAAAGGCGGCTAAAAAATCTATTAACTCTCAAATCAGAGTCGCGTGGGACGGGAAGAGGTGGGTGTAAAAAGGTGAATTACCAACTTGCGATTTGCACTGATCAGTACCATATGCGAACGACAAGAAGAAGATAATATATACTAGATGATTATCCGCTTCGCCGGGTACCGGCTTCGCCGGGAAGAAGTAGAGCCGAATACCAGGCTGCGCCTGGGACCCGGCTCTGCCGGGTGTAAGCCGGCGCACGAAGGAAAGGGGATAAACGCGCAAAACACTGGAGACCTTCTAAAAATAGTAACGTGCAGTGACCTTCTAAAAATAGTAACGTAGTAACGGGAATATGGATTGACGCCACACGGAGGAAGGGAGATAATCGCGGCTGAAAACACTGGAGAAGATAAGAAAGAGTTACTGGTAGTGGATCCCGACAAAAAAACCCAACCCAAAATAAATCGGTTCAGCGCGCACAGCGCTGCGCGCTGAGAGCACGTATTGAAATATCTCATCGATGAGGTTGTGTCCGGGGTGTAGCTGAATACGGACTCCAAATTTGAAAAAGATCCACCGAGAACTTTGGCCGTGCATCGCGGACACACACACACACAGACAGACAGACAGACAGACAGACAGACAGACAGAAGTCGTATATATATATATAGATACTTTACCTGTATGCATGCGTTAATTCATTTTGTATTCCGTGTCTTCGCGTGTCAAGAAATTAATGTCTCCATTACCGTCATAATAGTGGGCCTTCGTTTAGAAATACCGTAATCCTTCCAATGAAGACCAGCTTGTAAACGACCACAAATCCGCCCAGACTTGCGCAATATATATATATATGATAGAGCATTCGTCCACTTGAACACATCAAAACAGTAAGAGCATATGTTTTGTTTTTTTTTATTATTTTTTATAAAAATATTATAATCTTTTGCATTTTTTTTTTGGGGGGGGGGGGGGTTTGCTAAATTTAATGTCGTAACTAAAACCTATATATATATATATATATATATATATATATATATATATATATATACCAATCTACGACCTAATTGATTCGGGAAAAAACAAATCCCGCACTGCTCGGAAAGCCTGCTTTATAGCCAAGCTGCTTATTGTAGGTCTGTAGTGCGTTCAAGCGAGCAAATCTGCTCTTTTCCTATGTACAAGCCAAAGTGCTCAAATAGAGAGATGCCTTTATCCCATGTACAAGCCTGGACATTTCTGATTGAGCAAACACAATCGTTTACGTGGCAAAGAATGTGATTGAACATGTATCTTTAAAACTCGCCAAAATCAGTTATCGATCTTTCAAGGCAGGTGTTTTTCTCGCAGCGTCATAATCGATTTTCAGCACAGAGTCTTTTATATATATATTCAGACGATGCCTTTAAGGTGTGGGTGTGCTCTTATGTTGTCGATGACGCGTGTATGGTCAGTTGACTGGGTCAGTTGGGTTATAGTGTGTCCGGCTCCGCAAGCTGTTGTCTCTGAGAGAAGCGAGTTGTTATGAGTTTTTGATTTGTTTTGTTGGTCGTGGGCTGGGTGTTGTTTGGTTTTGACAAATGTCAATTAGTTAGTAGGAAGGAATGTGTTAAATGACTGAACCGAATATTATACTTGTCTTCCGTGTTTATTTTGTCTATCAGTGTGTGTGTGTGTGTGTGTGTGTGTGTGTGTGTGTGTGTGTGTGTGTGTGTGTGTGTGTGTGTGTGAGTGAGAGAGAGAGAGAGAGAGAGAGACTGAGAGAGACTGAGAGAGATAGAGAGAGAGAGAGAGAGAGAGAGAGAGAGAGAGAGAGAGAGAGAGAGAGAGAGAGAGAGAGAGAGAGAGAGAGAGAGAGAGAGAGAGAGAGAGAGAGAGTCATTTCCCTTAATAGTCGCCACCTAATTTGAAAATCATTAGTCCTTATGACTCGACTTGCACGCCCCGCAACTGCAGAGTATATCCGGGTCTGATACAATCAGGAGTGTGTTTGTCGGTCTGTTTATAGTTACCAGACATTGTGCGGTCATGCTTGACTAACCTGGCATTAAAATAAACTGGAAGGAAAAATGCATGCATAAATCATTGGAGACAAAATGACACCTCTATGTGTGTGTGTGTGTGTGTGTGTGTGTGTGTGTGTGTGTGTGTGTGTGTGTGTGTGTTTGTGTGTGTGTGTGTGTGTGCGTGTGTGTGTGTGTGTGTGTGTGTGTGTGTGTGTGTGTGTATATTTGTGTGTGGAATATATAACACAGACTATTATTTTAGTATCAACTGTAGCCCTACGTCTTTGATGCAGAATCTGCTTGAAGGACAAAGAAGTCAGTGATCACATCAATCACGATCAAAAAAGCCAACTACCGATAACGGCAGTTCGACCGACATCGATCCCACCCCAGAAAGAGAGAGAGAGAGAGAGAGAGAGAGAGAGAGAGAGAGAGAGAGAGAGAGAGAGAGAGAGAGAGAGAGAGAGCGAGAGAGAGAGAGAGCGCGCGAGAGAGAGATAAAGAGAGAGAGAGAGCGAGAGAGAGACAGAGAGACAGAGCGGAGAGACAGAGACAGAGGCAGAGAGACAGAGACAGAGACAGACAGACACAGAGAGAGAGAGAGAGAGAGAGAGAGAGAGAGAGAGAGAGAGAGACAGACAGAGACAGAGACAGACAGACAGAAAGGGAGAGAGAGACAGAGAGAGAGTTTGGTGCAAAATTCAGCCTATTGAGCCATTTTGTTTCAAAATATGGAAACACGCACTTTCACTCCGCAATGTTTGCTTCTGATTTGTCATCGTATCGACAAGTGTTTCTGGTCGCTCAAGCCTCTAGTTGTGAATCTGAGAAGCTGTGTCACAGACTGAAGCGAACATTCTCCCTCTCTTCTGTGTCGGGAAGATTGCGTGTTGGACGACATCTCGGCTAGAATGTCGCGAGTCCATAATTTAGTAAGGCCCCCCCCCAAAAAAAGGTCTGTTTACGGTAACCCGACCGACCCTAGTTTTTTCGTGCGACCCTAGACTTTTTTTGGGCATTTGGGAAAAAAAAAAACCAACTGGGTTTTTTGGCAAAATAACGTAAAAATATGGTTTTTTGGAAAAAAAACAAAAAAAAAACCCCAACAATCCCGACCTACCGACCCTATTTTTTGGGCCTATGTTACCGTAAACAGACCTTTTTTTTTTTTTTGGCCTAACAGGCCGGATTCTATGTCTATGATTTTCCTCAATAATGTGGCATCAGTAGCAGTTTTTTTTAATTCACGCACGTGCAGCTATGCAGTTTTGGTTGAAAGCAGTTTAAATGAGTTGCATGATTGTGCTACATTGGCGTTGGAATGTTGATTTTCATGTGGTGATTAGGATGAATGGTTTGCGTTGAGGTTGTAAGATCTTACTGAACCTAAACACATGAACTGCAGGGGCGGATTTTATCGATGACCAGGTGCACTTTTTCTTCTTCTTCAGCGTTCCAGAATTTTCTGGTTACGTGTGAGCTCGTTTGCCCATTTGGGTTCCCCACACTATACTCTGAGAGCATAGTCAGCTCACTCCGCTTTCGTTGAGTAGGCATGCTGGGTATTTTCGTGTTTCCATAACCCACCGTACTCCGACATGGATTACAGGATCTTTTCCGTGCGCACTTGGTCTTGTGCTTGCGTGTACACACGAAGGGGGTTAAGTCGACCTGGGAGATCGGAAAAATCTCCACTCTTAACCCACCAGGCGGCAGCGAGCGGGATTTGAACTCACGACCTCCCGATTAGGAGGCCGACGTCTTACCACCACGCCATTGCGCCCGCCGGCCAGGTGCACGATTGTAATGCCACTTTAATTCTGTCTTCTTAGCGACAATGACCTTGTTTCTTTCTTCGACAACGTCTTTCATCGTAAGTGAGAAGAAATACGATTATTTGTTTTACTGTCAAAACAAAAGAGGACACATCAGTAACCAGATTAGTACTTTCTTCATCAATATTTCGGCAGCGACAAACTGCCTTCTTCGGGATGGTATGACGAAAGCCTAATTTACTGTCAACGAAACAGAAATGTTGTGAAGAAAAACGTTTGCTCAGTTCTCGTTAACGTTAAAGGTAAACAGATATATAATAGTCTTTGCATACGCTGAGAACCAGAACTCGGGTCCTGTTCATTATTTACGGCTTGTATACTATAACTAGTCATGTCTTCAAAGTAGACTTTATTCCGCAATATTGTACTAATGCTTTTGGTCAGCAGAATCACTTCTTCGGGCGGAACTTATCCCCTTAGAATCATAGTTTGCCTGTCAGGCGGTAAGGCTTTTTGTTAATCGGCTTCCAGTGTCCGCTTCCTTGAGCAAAAAGAGACAGTGTACTTAATACAGTTTCTATAGTAACCGTTGCTATGGCTACCAAGGAAAACCGCATATTGACCGAGAGCGCACACGGAGTCGCAGCAGTGCATACAAATCAGTTGTCCGGTGTCAAATCATCAGATGAGTAGCGGAGACTGTATCGATATTTTGGCATGTTTGGTTCACCGACGGTATGCAATATGTGTGTAAGATTTGTTAGTAGAGAATTTGTGTTCAGAGTGGCCAAAGGTGGAATTCGTTTTGGTCGAATTTTGTCACGCAAATAGGAATCCAACTGTCCTTTCTTTGTCGTGGATGCACAAACAAAATAGAGAACAAGTCGCGTAAGGCGAAAATACAATATTTAGTCAAGTAGCTGCCATTTTTCAGCAAGACCGTATACTCGTAGCATCGTCAGTCCACCGCTCATGGCAAAGGCAGTGAAATTGACAAGAAGAGCGGGGTAGTAGTTGCGCTAAGAAGGATAGCACGCTTTTCTGTACCTCTCTTTGTTTTAACTTTCTGAGCGTGTTTTTAATCCAAACATATCATATCTATATGTTTTTGGAATCAGGAACCGACAAGGAATAAGATGAAAGTGTTTTTAAATTGATTTGGAAAATTTAATTTTGATAATAATTTTTATATATTTAATTTTCAGAGCTTGTTTTTAATCCGAATATAACATATTTATATGTTTTTGGAATCAGCAAATGATGGAGAATAAGATAAACGTAAATTTGGATCGTTTTTATAAATTTTTATGTTTTTTTTACAATTTTCCGATTTTTAATGACCAAAGTCATTAATTAATTTTTAAGCCACCACGCTGAAATGCAATACCGAACCCTGGGCTTCGTCGAAGAATACTTGACCAAAATTTCAACCAATTTGGTTGAAAAATGAGGGCGTGACAGTGCCGCCTCAACTTTCACGAAAAGCCGGATATGACGTCATCAAAGACATTTATCAAAAAACTGAAAAAAACGTTCGGGGATTTCATACCCAGGAACTCTCATGTCAAATTTCATAAAGATCGGTCCAGTAGTTTAGTCTGAATCGCTCTACACACACACACACACACACACACACACGCACGCACACACACACGCACGCACATACACCACGACCCTCGTTTCGATTCCCCCTCGATGTTAAAATATTTAGTCAAAACTTGACTAAATATAAAAAAGAACCAAGGGCGAAAAACAAAAGGAAGAAAAGGAAGAAAGAAAACTTCAGGCAGAGGTTTAGTTCGTTTTTGTGCTGTATTGGTTTGTGAAGCCTCCGAAGGACTCTCTGGAAGGACTCTCTGGAAGGACTTGAATTTACTCTATTATGCAAGTATTGGGTCGCTTCCTCCAAGTGGAAAGCTAGCAGCAACAAGAGTCATGCAACCCATGTCCTGGTTGTGTGCGTGTTTAGTTGTACGTAATCAGCCACCGGCACTTATGGCAGAATGACCGAGGTCTTTTACGTGCCACTGGGATGACACGGGGTAGGACATGGATACCGTCTCTGAGTCTGCGCATAGAGTTGACTGTCACGTCCCGGCGCGGCCTGAGTTCAAACCGGTGACTGTAGGATATTACAAGTTCAGTGCTCTGCGCATTAAGTACCCCCCCCCCCCCCCCCAAGAAAAAAAGAAAAGAATAAAGTTTGCTTCTGAAACGAGTCTAACCCCGAACTACCGAATTGGCAGCCAGGCGCTTTATCTGCGCTAACGAGGCTAACTGTGCCTTTAAGTGAATGCATAATCCTGTTTTAAAAGTGACCTTGTTTTAACAGAACACCGTTGTGCACCTAATCATGAATGATTTGTTACCCAGTATGGAGCCACAACTAATGAAGCGTTCAGGTGTGATGTGGCAGCAGTCGTCTTTGTACCTTGCCATTCCAGTTTCAAATAATGAGTCTTTGTTCCTTTCCTGTTGTATTCTATTTGTGGTTGTTGTTTCAGAGTGATTGAACCGTGGGACATACTGACAGCCGTCTGATTGTAGTCAAGAGTATAATTTGGTTCAACAGGGAAGAAGTTATTCATGATGGTCGTCAGGGGCAACACTGGAGTTATTTAATTATTTAATTATTTTACCAAGTGAAAAAGATGCAGTCAGTTAGAATGATCGTCGGTAAGTGTAAAAGATGCAGTCAGTTAGAATGATCGTCGGTAAGTGTAAAAGATGCAGTCAGTTAGAATGATCGTCGGTAAGTGTGAAAGTTGCAGCATTGAAGAAGTTATTTATAATTTTCGTGAAGCGTTTAATTTGCAGCAGTTTAGAAGTTATTTATGATTGTCGTCAAGTGTAAAAGTTGCAACAGTGACAGAGTTAATATGATTGTCGGTAAGTGTTAACTTTGCAGCATTTATAATTGTTGTCAAGTGTAGAAGTTTTTAGCAGTGACAGCGTCATCCATGATTGTTGTCATTACCCCTCCGAACCCCCAACCCCCAACCCCCAACCCCCCCCCCCCCCCCCCCCCCAACTATTCACCCGCCCACTATTTTTTCCACCGTTGTTGTCGGTGGCACACCTGAGCGTATCAGCTTCCATCTATTCTACCTGACGTGTTCTGTATCACCGTTGTCATACAGCTACTAACAATCTCTGCCACCACCACTACTGCGTGTGTTGCCACAATGTCAACCCACCATAGCCGATGACACAGTGACTGAATAGTTAGAGAGAATCTACCCTTGCGCTACTCACTAAAACTCTAGCGTTACCAGTGAAACTCGACTTTCTGTATACCTCTGCGCGTAGCGTTACTAGTCAAACTCGGCGTTTACTGTTACACCATCAGGCTGTTCTTCTGCTGTCCCATTCTTCTATCATCGTCCGCGTCAGCCTTATATCGCACTGAATCTTCGCTTCCCCCCTTTTTTGTGGGAAGGAGAAAGAAATAAGGTCGCTGGAATTTTTGTTTAGTCGTGGCTTCTTTGAAACGCCTGTGGTGGAACGGATTGTGTTTTGAGAAAAGAGAGGAATTTTGAGAGAAACACCTGTTTGGTTGGACGAGGACTGTGTTGTGATTTGTGTATTTCGGGGGATTTTGTGTTGACATCGCGGCATCATGAGTGTGAAGGTATGATATTTATTTGTTTATACTAACGGTTACAATGTTTGTCTATTATAGAACATGAACCACTTTTTGCTAAACAGACATTGGAGATTTGGTGTTCATGATGTTCAACGAATACTTGGTAGATATGTTTTGTCGTAAGCACATGCATCTAACTTCTATCGAATCTGCGAATGGCAAGTTTGTTTTAGTTATAGTAAACCCGAGATCATTGTTTGCAATTGTTTTATTGACTCACCTGAGTAATGGGTGAGTCTTAGTATTCATCCGTGTCCGTCCGTATGGACGGCCGGCCGGCCGGACAAAAAAAGCTTATAGTAGAGGTTATCTCGGATGTTTTTCAAGCTAGACCTATGAAACTTTGCACACTTTTAGGGTTTGATGATCTCACGAAGTGACCCCAGTTTAGTTGACCCTTGTCAAATGTTGGGGTCACAGCGGGGTCATGTAGTAGGGGTTCCACTGAAATGGAAAATGACGAAGGAGATTCGTGTAAGCGTTTGCTTTTCTTGTTGAAATGTTCTGCTACCTAGCTTGTTGAAACAGCTGGTGTATAGTTCAAACATGCATTTAAAAAAATAATGCTTTTGGTGTTGTCATGAAAGTACACATTCCAAATGCAAGCATTAATATTCATCACGTTAACGTCTCTTTTCACGATGACTGAAGTCAAACTATTTTTCGAAATAAAGGCGGAAAAGGACGCATTTCGGTTTGTTACATTCAGATAATAAAGTAGTATTGAACTGTGTTGTATTCCCGCATAGTGCGCAGTATGCATAGACACAGCTGATGAAGAAGTGATTTTAACCTTTGTTCCAAAATAGTAAAACAGTACTTTTCCACCCTTCCTCTGGCTTTCGCACCTTTCTCAAGTTGTATCCTCCTCTGTCTGTCTGTCTGTACCTCTCTCTCTCTCTGTCTCTCTCTCTCTCTCTGTCTCTCTGTCTCTCTCTCTCTCTGTCTTTCTCTCTCTGTCTCTCTCTCTGTCTCTGTCTCTCTCTTTCTCTGTGTCTGTCTGTCTGTCTGTCTGTACCTCTCTCTCTCTGTCTCTGTCCCTCTTTCTCTCTGTCTGTCTGTACCTCTCTCTCTCTGTCTCTCTCTGTCTCTCTATCTATCTCTCTCTGTCTCTCTCTCTGTCTCTCTGT
>NC_090258.1:9741338-9763838 GCF_037325665.1 Littorina saxatilis | reverse complement strand
ATAAAAAATACATTTACAAATAATCAGCAGCCTGTCCAAACACAACAGACACGTGTCCACGGTCATGCCCTGCCTCGGGTGACTGGGTGGCCGAGTGGTAACGACTGGGTGGCCGAGTGGTAACGACTGGGTGGCCGAGTGGTAACGACTGGGTGGCCGAGTGGTAACGACTGGATGGCCGAGTGGTAACGACTGGGTGGCCGAGTGGTAACGACTGGGTGGCCGAGTGGTAACGACTGGGTGGCCGAGTGGTAACGACTGGGTGGCCGAGTGGTAACGACTGGGTGGCCGAGTGGTAACGACTGGGTGGCCGAGTGGTAACGACTGGGTGGCCGAGTGGTAACGACTGGGTGGCCGAGTGGTACCGACTGGGTGGCCGAGTGGTACCGACTGGGTGGCCGAGTGGTACCGACTGGGTGGCCGAGTGGTAACGACTGGGTGGCCGAGTGGTAACGACTGGGTGGCCGAGTGGTAACGACTGGGTGGCCGAGTGGTAACGACTGGGTGGCCGAGTGGTAACGACTGGGTGGCCGAGTGGTAACGACTGGGTGGCCGAGTGGTAACGACTGGGTGGCCGAGTGGTAACGACTGGGTGGCCGAGTGGTAACGACTGGGTGGCCGAGTGGTAACGCACTTGCGCTCGGAATCGAGAGGTTGCGTGTTCGACCCTGGGTCGGGCCGCTATTTTCTCCCCCCATTCCTAACCTAGGTGGTGGGTTCAAGTGCTAGTCTTTCGGATGAGACGAAAAACCGAGGTCCCGTGTACACTACATTGGGGTGTGCACGTTAAAGATCCCACGATTGACAAAAGGGTCTTTCCTGGCAAAATTGTATAGACATATATAAAAAAAATGTCCACCAAATACCCGTGTGACTTGGAATAATAGGCCGTGAAAAGTATATACTCGCCTAACACGCTTGAGATTTACTGGCCGATGTGAATGCGTGATATATTGTGTAAAAAATTCCATCTCACACGGCATATTGTAAACGCCATGAGCCTCCCTCTGGGAGGGTATGTGCGTAGAAATACTCACTAATAATAAAATCTTTTTGGCTTTTATTTTTGAATTCAATTCTTAGTGTAAAGAGAAGATTTTTATGTCGAGGCACGCGAGGGTTTGTGTGTGTGGCTCAGTCGATTTGCATTTTTGGCCTGATTTCGTTTTTGTTGCTCTGAGATCAAGTCTAAATTTGGAATTCACTTCGTGTGGGTGTTGAGGTCTTGTGCATAATGGCTTAGGGTGTCGTAAATTTCGTTTATTGACTGGGGAAAGTGGATGGTTGATTTAAATCTTTTGAACTTTGAATTGTATGCAAATAGGTAAACTACAGAATGGTACTGGCGGGCTTGCAGAGGTACATCTAAACAGTTCTGGATTCATGTGTTTTCGTTTTCTATACTTCTGTACATTTATAAAATAGGATTTATGTAAAGAATTTTCGTCCATGGGTTCTCTGAGGAACCGGTTTCTAACGTTTTGGACATAAACAGGATACGAGCAATCATTACAATGTCTTTATTTAGGCGCATGCGACGTTACTTTAGTGCAGTACGTGTCATGAGCATGATCATCTAAAGGGGAAGATCATGAGTTTCCAAGTTCTAGATCAGTAGTAAAGTCACTTTAGTTTTGTAGACTTGTCGTTTTTCTAATACATGGGACATTAATTTTGTTGAAAGAAACATCTTGATTTTAAAAGTATAATTTTGAATAGGAGTTAGAAACAATGTTGTGACGGGAAATATAATATCCAAATCCGAATATACCACGGAAGTGTGGTGATTAATCATAACAGCTTTCCGTATTACGCTCCCCCCCCCCCCCGCCATACACACACACACACACACTACACACACTCACACACACACACACACACACACGCTCACACACACACACACGCGCGCACACACACACACACACACACACACACACTCATACACGCACCCAGTATTTGCATAACATAGCAGAGCTGATTGTTCCCCAGGTCTCTTAACTGGGTAGTTAGACAACGTGTTGTGATTAAGTAGAGCAGTGTCTGAGGATAGGAAGGGGAGGTGTCACAGAAACCTTTGGAATTGCATTGTTCCTCCAGCGTTTATTGTACGTTTTTAAAGGCAGAGTAAGCCTCCCGTAAACCATCACAGATACGGTCAGGCTTTTACACACAGTACAAACACCCTTTCATTTAAACACTCACCAATTGAGAACATCCTAGGTGCCCTCCGTAAAGAGCGAACAATTTTCAAAGAATTTATTTTTGCGTGGTTTATCTTACCCCTGAGCCATCGTGAACCCGTGTGATCCAGTTTTCCCTTTTCACAATGCAGTCGTCATAGTTAGTCATTTGAATGCGACTCGACGTGAGCTTATCTACAATAGCACGTTTTTTTATGCACGAAACAACGGCTGTGGTTCACAAGAACTCTAGCGATGGCTTGTGACTGTTGAGAGGAACGGCGATTTGCACTGATAAACCGGCCGTCGTCTGCTACGACCCTTGCGTGACCCTGCTTCCGGGCTTTTCTTTTTTTAAACTTTCACAACTTCTAATTGTTCTGATCTTGTCTTGATGAAAAACGAATTCTTTTATGATTAAAGAATGTTTGTGTAACAAGCTGTCAATTTATTATTTAGATTTTAAAAGTTAGGTCTAGCGCAAAAACGAGGCGCCGTTGTTGTTAACGGAACAAGTCTACGAAAATAAATTCTTGGAAAATGTCTCACGCTCGACAGAAAGCAGCCAGGATGTTCCCGTTCGGTGAGCGTTCAAATGGAAGTATGCTTGTACTGTATTTAGACGCTCGGGGAGCTCTGTGATGGTTTACGGGAGGCTTACTGTGCCTTTAAATCAATACAATTACGAGTAAACCTACCTGTTGGTTATGAACAGACTCTCATAAAGAGTAGGATACTGCAACTTTGCTATGTCTCTGCTTGTGCCTGTGTGTGTGTGTGTGCGTGTGTGTGTGTGTGTGTGTGTGTGTGTGTGTGTGTCTCTGTGTGTGTGTCTCTGTGTGTGTGTGTCTCTCTCTCTCTCTCTCTCTCTCTCTCTCTCTGTCTCTCTCTCTCTGCCTGTCTATCTCTTCTGTCTGTCTCTCTCCTTCAAGTTGGCTACTTATTTCTTCGGCACACTCCCCGGCCCGGCCAAGACATTAGTTCGTGTTATTTGAACCTGTCTAGGTAAACATCAAGTCAGGGGCCCGGTAGCTCAGTTGGTTGACCACTGGACTTGTGATCAAAGGTCGCAGGATCGAATTCGGGCCGGGACGGACACGGGTCCACTGTATGTGCAGACCCAGAGACGGAAGCCATGTCCCACCCCCGTGTCATCACAATGGCACGTAAAAGACCATGGTCATTCTGCCATAAGTGCAGGTGGCTGAACACACCTTAACACGCAGACACCTGGGTAGCGCGACTCGGTTGCTGCTAGCTTTCAACTGGGAGGAAGCGACCCGAATTTCCCAGCGATGGGACAATAAAGTAATGACAATGAAAATGAAATGAAAATGATTAACTCTAATTTCCTCAGTCGAACAATACGTGACTTTGATCACACAACTTTATTGCCCTCTCTTCCTTCAGAGACGAAGCAGACAATAGACCTTTTCGGCATCCAAGCAGCTCTCGCGAGAAATCCGATCTTCGGCCTATGCAGCTCTCGCGAGATAGCCGACCAACATGCTTTGCTATACTTTGAAATTTGCGAGAGCTTGGAATACTGATCGGGTCCATTCGATACAAGCGAAATGCCGAAAGTGACAGAAAGTTAAATTGATCTTTGTCTGAGCTTCGTAAAGCCGTGCTATTCAATACAGCCACGGCCATGCATCCGTGATACGAAGGTCTTCTACATTTGATAAGTATAGTCCCAGTATCTTTCTGGAAGGATTAGTCTTATCTCGTCTGCCTTTCTTAATGACAATTTTGCCATTCCTCAGTTGTCGTGGCGTGTGTGGATCGAGAGGCTAGTTTAGACAATTACCCAATTGACACCACTCGGGGCTTCACGAATATGATTTAGCTGGGTCATTAGGTCAGGTTCGTGAAACAGGATCCAAGAAAGATTGATCCACGTGTATGATTTAGCTGGGTCATTAGGTCAGGTTCGTTAAATGGGATCCCAGAAAGATTGATGCATAATCGATTGTTTGTCGTGTGGATTATTCAATACCAGAGCACGAGTATCGATTCCCTTGGGGACTATTTTCATCCAATTTTGACCTTGTTGCTTGCTTACGGTTTTATGACACCATAAAGTCATATGTGACTTTCTACAAGGCTTTGTTTACAGGGCGGCTTTCGGGTGTAATGTGTTATATGAGAGGGCTAGTTGAACAGACTAGCTTGGCCTTTCATAGCTTATTGTACTTGAAGACCGTGTCTTAATCAATTCAATTCAATTCACTAAAACTTTATTATCTGAAAGCAACAAACAGACATTTTTCTTTTGGCTCGTGTACGAAATAACATCACATACAAACACACTCACAAAACATAGATACATAAAAGTGCACATCAATACACACATAGCCCAAACCACACATATCCATACCCGCACCCTCACATACATCCTCGTACATTAAGGATATAGATTTGTTTCTTACTCTCCGTTAGATGTTTTCGTCGTTTTTGAACAACAGAGTGGCCTAGTTCGTCTTTTGAGGAGAGTTGATCATTTTTTCCTGTCGTTCGTACATGTAAGTAGAAAAGAAAGCAGCCGGCACCTACAGGCATGTGTGATTGTTGGCTTTTAATTTATTAACTCCGAAATGTATTCACCGTTATTCCCCTATCTATCTCCACCTCCCCCCTCCCCCGAACTTAAAGACAAAACAAGCCCCAAAAGCCACAATCATACTCCACAGAAACAAAACAACAAAGAAACAAACACATGCACGTGTATGGTACGTTGGCAGAGAGAGAGAGAGAGAGAGAGAGAGAGAGAGAGAGAGAGAGAGAGAGAGAGAGAGAGAGAGAGAGAGAGAGAGAGAGAGGGAGAGAGAGAGAGAGAGAGAGAGAGGGAGGGAGGGAGGGAGGGAGGGAGGGAGGGAGGGAGGGAGAGAGAGACAGACAGACAGACAGACAGACAGACAGACAGACAGACAGACAGACAGACAGACAGACAGAGAAAGAGAGAGAGTGAGAGTGAGAGAGAGAAGGGGTGGGCGGGGGGGGGGGGGGGGGGGGGGGTACCAGGTGCAAAGATAACACATTCCGAACAAAAAACACATTCGTGCCCAAATACCAATGTTAAGGGCACGCGTATAATTGGAGCTTTACCCAGGCTACCCTTTTGCCGTGTTTCTTTTATTCGTTCTGATACAATGCAACGCAACCTAAGTTCCTTCGCCAGAAAAACTGAATTATAAAAGAAAACCTGTTGTTTTTCAGACTGCAACTAACGGGGTGAAGAGTGACGTCAGCAAGCCGGGTGGACGATCCCCTGCTACGCGTACCTCTGCTGCCAAACCCTCCCCAAGTAAGTGTGGCCCTTTTCCACCCGTCTTCGTTTGCCCTCTCTCTCGTTCTCTATTCTCTTGTTGTGAGTGAGTGTGTGTGTGTGTGTGTGTGTGTGTGTGTGTGTGTGTGTGTGTGTGTGTGTGTGTATGTGTGTGTGTATGTGGGTGTGTGTGTGTGTGTGTGTGTGTATGTGTATGTGTGTGTGTGTGTGTGGGTGTGCGTGTGTGCGCGCGCGCGCGTGTGTGTGTGTGTGTATGTGTGTGTGTGAGTGCGTTGTGTGTGTGTGTGTGTGTGTGTGTGTGTGTGTGTGTGTGTGTGTGTGTGTGTGTGTGTGTGTGTGTGTGTGTGATTATAAGAAGTGGAAGAAAAATAACCGAGAACTGTGCATGCTGCATAATGATCGTGACACCCGAACTGTATTACACTTGGTATTCATCTTTTGTCATGTATTTGTTTGGAGTCGTTCCCAGGAAGGATTTTGATATTGATCGGTTTGTACTTGGAACAGCAACGAATGTAACTGACACGAAAAAAAAAGTGTTTGGGTTAAATTCAAGTAAAAACCATCTGTCATACATCGAGACTGTGTGTCCCTGTATCTCAATTCATCTGGCTTCAGCAATTAGTACTTCTTGTCAAATTTCAGGTTAACTTTCCTTCCATCGAAAGCAAAATACAAATCAGATTGTATCTGCCTGTCTACGAATGTTCTATGTCTTCGTGCTCATATATCCAATAGCTAACAGCAGCATCGCCACAAAAAGGAAAAGTCCAGAAAACAGTTCTAAGAAGTTGACCTGTAGTTGACCTCAATGACCTTGAACGACTTCTTTCACCTTGACCTAGACAAGGCCGCATCGACGCCCAGGGCGACAACGACGCCTCGCAGCACGACCACCCCGAAGACGCCCACAGGCACAGGGTCGGCTTCCCCAGCCTCGTCCGCCTCAGGCTCAGCCAAGACTGATGTCAAGTCCAAAATTGGTTCTCTCAACAACGCCACGCACACCCCTGGCGGTGGGAACGTGAGTTGGTATAGGCAGTTAAAGTAGTTAAGGTTGCGTCTAAAGAGTAGTCTGAGATAGGACCGAGTTAGATGCTAAAACGTACAGTAGAGGGGTACGTCTGAAGACTAGTCGAATGATGATGATGATGATGATGATGATGATGATGATGATGATGATGAGGAGGAGGATGATGATAATGGTGATGATGACGACGATGACGACGACGACGATGACGATGATGATGATGATGATGATGATGACGATGCTGCTGTTGCTGCTGCTGCTGCTGTTGCTGCTGCTGATGACGATGACGGTGACGATGATGATGATGATGACGACGATGATGATGACGATGACGATGATGATGACACTGTCGATGATGATTATTCACTAGGTGAAGATTCAGTCCAAGAAACCCGACGTGAGCAAGGTGGGGAGTCGTATTGGGTCCAAAGACATGATAGACCACAAGCCAGGTCAGTTCTTGTCATCATCGTTTCGTATATTTCACCTGTAGCATTTTGATTGTTAAAGAATGTATGCTCAGATTTGCAGGTATGCTCGGATTTTTTTTCACTGCTAGTCTGGTGTCTCTAATTTAATGAAAGCCTTTGATGCTAGGTCGTGTATTTGTCTCTCTATGCACCACAACTATAATTTCTCATACTTGAAATAATTGAGTTAATTTGATTTGATTTAATTTGAATTGATTTGGTTTGGTTCAATTTGATGAATGTAAATAAAACACTTGATAGTGTTTCCACAAGCATTAACTCACAAGCATTAACTCACAAGCATTAACTCACAAGCACATGCATATCCCAATAGAATTTTCACAAATGAGAATTAGTTGGGATATTTTTTTTGGTATTTTTTGTTTGTTCGTTCATGGGCTGAAACTCCCACGGCTTTTACGTGTATGACCGTTTTTACCCCGCCATTTAGGCAGCCATACGCCGCTTTCGGAGGAAATTTTTAGTATTGATAATAATCATTCTATTGAAAAGATACATACAGACGTCGTCACGGAATTTTCAACAGAAGGCCAAAACTGATTATTTTATTGTGAGATAATGTTTATATTTGTACCTGGTATGGATGGAAAGATAAAAGAATGTTAAATCTTGTATTGTCCATCGTATTTTAGAAAATATTTCTCATGGAGAATGATTTACTTAGTCTGAAGCACAAAAACATCAAAATAGCCATGAATCGAGTTACGCCAAAATTCCAGGAATACGACGAATTGTCATTATGGAGACTTGCAGAGTGACAGGTGGTAAGTTATTAATTCAACTCAACGGCAAGTAAGGAGACATTAAAATAAACCACAGGGTCTTCATAAGAAGCCTAGAAAATTAGTTTTGCTGTCTCGAAAAGGGTACAATGTTTTGAAATCAATTGTCTGATGACATAGTATGTGGAGTCAGAAACCCTATCTGTTTCAGGCGGAGGAAACGTGAAAATAGAGACCAAGAAACTTGAGTTCGGAACGGTCAAATCTAGGGTCGGCTCCCTTGACAACGCAAAGCACACACCCAAGGGAGGAGAAAAGAAGGTAATATTCAGTTGCAAATTGTGCAGCTTTTTTGGTTTGTTTTTGTTTGTAGAAGTGGAAAATTGTTTATGTGCAGTTAGTAGAAGGACTAACGAACAACGAAGCTGATTGGGACTTCCCAATGTGAGTTGTTTTCAAAGGCTGGAGTTTGGTAAATGCTCAGTCCAGTTCTACATTTGACTGACATGATTAGTATTCTTCATGTTTATTTTTAAGTCATTTCTCATCATTCATGTGTTTATGGTTCAATAACCGAATCAATGCCTGTTGATTTTTTTTGTTAGAAGCGTGAAGACGTAACAGTAACGGCTCTCAGATCTTTATAATATAGTTAGTTATTCCGTTGTTCTTGCAACGATTTGCACACTTTCCTCTCTGAGACTTTGCTCCAATACTTCACCCTCGATGCACCCGTCCTCCCTCCCATCCTTCCCTCAAGTTCTCTCTAGCCTCTTGTCTTACCAGCACACTTTCACATAATTTCTTTCTTTTTTCACCCTTCTACTTCTCTCCCCTCCCCCGCCTCCCTCCCATCCTTCCATCAAGTTCTCTCTAGCCTCTTGTCTTACCAGCACACTTTCACATAATTTCTTTCTTTTTTCACCCTTCTACTTCTCTCCCCTCCCCCGCCTCCCTCCCATCCTTCCATCAAGTTCTCTCTAGCCTCTTGTCTTACCAGCACACTTTCACATAATTTCTTTCTTTTTTCACCCTTCTACTTCTCTCCCCTCCCCCGCCTCCCTCCCATCCTTCCATCAAGTTCTCTCTAGCCTCTTGTCTTACCAGCACACTTTCACATAATTTCTTTCTTTTTTCACCCTTCTACTTCTCTCCCCTCCCCCGCCTCCCTCCCATCCTTCCATCAAGTTCTCTCTAGCCTCTTGTCTTACCAGCACACTTTCACATAATTTCTTTCTTTTTTCACCCTTCTACTTCTCTCCCCTCCCCCGCCTCCCTCCCATCCTTCCTCAAGTTCTCTCTAGCCTCTTGTCTTACCAGCACACTTTCACATAATTTCTTTCTTTTTTCACCCTTCTACTTCTCTCCCCTCCCCCGCCTCCCTCCCATCCTTCCATCAAGTTCTCTCTAGCCTCTTGTCTTACCAGCACACTTTCACATAATTTCTTTCTTTTTTCACCCTTCTACTTCTCTCCCCTCCCCCGCCTCCCTCCCATCCTTCCATCCAGTTCTCTCTAGCCTCTTGTCTTACCAGCACACTTTCACATAATTTCTTTCTTTTTTCACCCTTCTACTTCTCTCCCCTCCCCCGCCTCCCTCCCATCCTTCCTCAAGTTCTCTCTAGCCTCTTGTCTTACCAGCACACTTTCACATAATTTCTTTCTTTTTTCACCCTTCTACTTCTCTCCCCTCCCCCGCCTCCCTCCCATCCTTCCATCAAGTTCTCTCTAGCCTCTTGTCTTACCAGCACACTTTCACATAATTTCTTTCTTTTTTCACCCTTCTACTTCTCTCCCCTCCCCCGCCTCCCTCCCATCCTTCCATCAAGTTCTCTCTAGCCTCTTGTCTTACCAGCACACTGTCATATAATTTCTTTTTTTGTTTCTTCACCCTCCCCACCCCTACCTCTCTTCCTCTCCCGCTCTCTTTGTAAGCCTCCGTAAGCCACGTGACTTTATTTTTTCCAGTTTTGTTGGACTCTAAAAAAACACACTTTAAAACATGGGACCAGTGCACAAGAAAATTACCAACCGAGTTGGAGCCAGTTACTGGGTCGGATTGGTTGAAATTAAGGTTTTCATGTGATTTCAACCAATCCGAACCCGTGGCTGGACCCCGCTCGGTTGGTAACTTTCTCGTGCACATCAACTCTTGACATGAGAGGTAACTCTGATGAGGAGACACTTCTTCATAAAGGACACCTGTCCTTCGTCTGTTTATCACTTAATCAACAGTACTCTTCCTATTATTTTCTTTCAGAAACATCTTTTTCTTGTCTAGACCTCTCCATCCCTACCCCCACAAACACACACACGCACAAACACACACACACACACACACACACACACACACACACACACACACACACACACACAAACATACACACGCACACACACACGTACACACAAACATACACACACACACAAACATACACACACACACACACACACACACACACTCACACACATACACACACACACAGTGACACACACACACACACTAACACACACTAACACACATAAGGACTGGGTGGCCGAGTGGTAACGCACTTGCGCTCGGAAGCGAGAGGTTGCGAGTTCGACCCTGGGTCAGGGCGTTAGCAATTTTCTCCCCCCTTTCCTAACCTAGGTGGTGGGTTCAAGTGCTAGTCTTTTGGATGAGACGAAAAACCGAGGTCCCTTCGTGTACACTACATTGGGGTGTGCACGTTAAAGATCCCACGATTGACAAAAGGGTCTTTCCTGGCAAAATTGTATAGGCATAGATAAAAATGTCCACCAAAATACCCGTGTGACTTGGAATAATAGGCCGTGAAAAGTAGGATATGCGCCGAAATGGCTGCGATCTGCTGGCCGATGTGAATGCGTGATATATTGTGTAAAAAAATTCCATCTCACACGGCATAAATAAATCCCTGCGCCTTGAATAATTATGTGCGCGATATAAATTGCATAAAAAAAAAATTAAAAAAAATTCCCTGCGCTTAGAACTGTACCCACGGAATACGCGCGATATAAGCCTCATATTGATTGATTGACATACACACACACACACACATTAACACACACACCCACTAACACACACACACACACACACACACACACACACACACACACACACACACACACACACACTAACACACACTAACACACACCCTGTCCCTACCGTTTACATTCTTTTCTCTTTAGTCTCCGCAGCTTATTTCTAATTCCATCCTTTGCCTGCTTAGGAGCACACGCCACTTTCTTTGCAGGGCTGAGATGCGCCAGAAAGTTACCACCCAAACGGGGGCCACCCGCAGTGTTGGATTGGTTGACACTGAGATTGTTGTGATTTCAACGAATCAGAACCCTCAGTTTGCTCTCTCCCGTTTGGGTTGCACCCAGTGATGGCGCTAGTATTTTTTTCAAACCGGTACGCAAACTTTTATGATGCAAAAAGTCCAGAAAAAACCCGGTAAGCTGGTCATCGGAACGAGTAAGAGTCCAACTCAGAGTACTGGTTTTGTTGTTTTACCAGCGAAAAATAACCGGTAGTTCTAAAAATCAACTGGTAGGTCATACCGGCAGCCAATTTTGTTCCGGTATTTTCTCATTTCAACCTGTAAAATACCGGTAATTACCGGTTAACGCCAAGTTCGTGCACCTCAGCCCAGAACGCCTCTTCTGCCACCCCACCAGCCTCCCCAACTTTTTGCCCCTGGGCAGTCTCTTCTTGCACGCTTTATTATTTAAGTTGGCCAGTGTGCTATTTTTAACGGCTTGCTCGCTTGCTTGCTGTGTGGCGTTGTACAGATAGAGTCACAGAAACTGGACTGGAAGGTGTCATCGCGGATCGGTTCGTTAGACAATGCTCGCCACACACCCAGAGGCGGAGACAAGAAGGTAACCATGGTAACATGAAAACTGTGTCCTTAGCAGTGGTAGTCTTGGTAACAGTGAAGGTCATTAAGTAGATCCCTTGGAAAGAGTTACCTCCCTTAAGAACCGTGATTGTGGTTAAAAAAAAACCAAAAAAAACCGGTTAAAGCATTATGGATACGATTAAAGTATGTAGTTCTTCGAAGTATACTTAGTTGTCCAATAAAAACCTGTTTAAGTCTGCTGTCCAAATGTGCAATTTTCACACAACAAAGACAACATTTGTTTTTGAAATCTGCGAAAATCCATGTTCGTGTGTGGAAACATGCGGAAAAGTTAAAGTAGAAAATAGGACTGTGTTGGTGTGTTTGTAAAGGGGAATGTGTATTATAAAGGTGTTACACAATTCAAAGAAAACTTGGATAGATTCTTCTGTTACTTGATAACATCGTGTTCGAAGAAGGACCATAATTATGCTCACATACATTCAGAACTCATATTATTCAAAAGGACGCCAAAACAAGGTTTGTTTTATACTAGGGGAAACATTGTTGAAAATATTATCAATGTTTCATCCAAGTCGTTATGACTGAGACATTTTAAAACTTGGAAAATTCCCTTTATTTGAATTTTATCATTTATTGTTTCTTGTTACATAGATCTAGTTTGACTGCTTTCCATCCGTTGTATTCTTGACAAAACGAAATAATTATGTTTTGCGGAAGACATAATGAAATGTGACCCTCCACCACGAAATGTGTCGCATGTCACCTCGCGCGGTTCTGCGCTAGGCTTAATATAAGTCCGGTGACTGAGTGTCTGGTAACAGTGTGAGGGTCACCTTAGTCACAGGCTTATAACTCAAACAGTTTTCGCTCTTTTATAAAACGGTTTTCACCACTGGATAGAGCATAAAAAACTGTTTTGGAAAATGTAAAAATATGAAAATCATGCAAAGGTGACATGCGACTCATTCCGTGGTGGAGGGTCACAAATGGCGAATTTTCATAATTGAAGTATGAGTATCTAATATCTGCACTTGTACCCTAGGTTCGGTTCAACAATCGATTTATTCATTATGTTATTATTTCCTTTTAAGTTGGAAGAAACCGTAAATCGGCATCTGGATTGTTTTCTGCGTATCTGTGGGGAATTTGTTCTTTTAATTTTTAAAATTTTTTATATACAGTATAAAAATAACCTCAAACTTTTAAACTAGGGAAAAACCGATACTTTAAAAAAACAAAACATTCTGTAGAGGATTTTGCTGCATTCCTAGATTAAATTTCTTAATATGGCCTTGACCCACTTTTACGCCACCTTGACCCCATTTGCCTGACCTTGCAGATCGAGTCTAAAAAGCTAGACTGGAAAGTTCAGTCCAAGATAGGATCACTGGACAACGCTAAGCATACACCGGGTGGAGGAGATAAGAAGGTTGGTTTGATAATAATCACACAAACAGATGCATAAATAGGTCAAGGGGGAAATCGACAGACAGACTCACAGACGGACTGACAGTAGAATTAACCCTTGCCATCTTCCCACCGGCATTTGTAAGCTCGTTTGTTTGTTTGTTTGTTTATTTGTTTTTTTGTTTGTTTGAGCTGATCTTTGTTTGTTTGTTTGTTTGTTTGTTTGTTTCTTATTCAGGGGGAGTTCAGCAGTTTGGTTTATTTTTTGGCTTTTCACTGTCATGCAGTTTAATTTTGCAGGTCGTGTAGTCGATGTGTGCTGTTACACGATTGCTTGCAAGCTGGCACAACATGTGTGTGTGTGGTGTGTGTGTGTGTGTGTGTGTGGTGTGGTGTGTGTGTGTGTTTGTGTGCGTGCGTGCGTTTGCGTGTGTGTGTGTGTGTGTGTGTGTGTGTGTGTGTGTGTGTGTGTGAGTTAGATAGTGTGTATGCGTGCGTGCGTGCCTTTGTGCGTGCGTGCGTGTTGGTTTTATTGAGCGTGCGAGATGATGCAGCACTGATAGTTGGAAGGGAGATAATTGCTTTAGCGAATGATTCTGTCTTGGTGGAGTTACTTCCCATTTTCTGTAACATTTTAGGGGTTTACATAGCATTTTTGACTCACATGCGAAGCAAAAGTGAGTCTATGTACTCACCCGAGTCGTCCGTCCGTCCGTCCGTCCGGACGTCCGGACGTCCGTCCGTCCGGAAAACTTTAACGTTGGATATTTCTTGGACACTATTCAGTCTATCAGTACCAAATTTGGCAAGATGGTGTATGATGACAAGGCCCCAAAAAACATACATAGCATCTTGACCTTGCTTCAAGGTCAAGGTCGCAGGGGCCATAAATGTTGTCTAAAAAACAGCTATTTTTCACATTTTTCCCATTTTCTCTGAAGTTTTTGAGATTGAATACCTCACCTATATATGATATATAGGGCAAAGTAAGCCCCATCTTTTGATACCAGTTTGGTTTACCTTGCTTCAAGGTAAAGGTCACAGGAGCTCTTCAAAGTTGGATTGTATACATATTTTGAAGTGACCTTGACCCTGAACTATGGAAGATAACTGTTTCAAACTTAAAAATTATGTGGGGCACATGTTATGCTTTCATCATGAGACACATTTGGTCACATATGATCAAGGTCAAGGTCACTTTGACCCTTATGAAATGTGACCAAAATAAGGTAGTGAACCACTAAAAGTGACCATATCTCATGGTAGAAAGAGCCAATAAGCACCATTGTACTTCCTATGTCTTGAATTAACAGCTTTGTGTTGCATGACCTTGGATGACCTTGACCTTGGGTCACATGTATTTTGGTAGGAAAAATGTGTAAAGCAGTTCTTAGTGTATGATGTCATTGCTAGGTTTAGTTATTTGACCTTGACCCTGAAGGTCAAGGTCATGTAAAGGTCAAGGTCAAGCATGTGAGTCGTATGGGCTTTGCCCTTCTTGTTTAAGCATGATGCAGATAAGTGGATTTAAAATGGCTTTTTTGTTTCAGTCACGCTGCTTTAGATCAATGGCAATGCTCTTTTAAACATTTTTTTTTCACAGCATGGTGCTTTATTCAAGTAAGCATTAGCAATGTTGCTTGAAATCATGGAATGAAGTGCATGTGGCTTTGCTGCTTATGTGTGTGTGACAGATCGAACAGAAAAAGCTTGACTGGAAGGTTGAGTCCAAGATTGGCTCCCTCGACAATGCTCAGCACGTGGCGGGCGGTGGTGACAAGAAGGTAATAACCATGGCAACGGCCTCTAGCGTGCAATATTCACCCTATGGTTGTGAGACCAAGAGTAATAAATGTCCTTACTACTCTTAGCTTTTCTTCCAGTGTTATTTTCATGGGCTTTCTGGAATACTGCTTCCTATTTACTGGTACTTTGCCGGTGTATTTTTTGTTTTTGTTTTTAAATGTTGTCCTTATCAATGATTATTGTCAAATTTGTTTGGCTGTGCGATTCAGTGTGTACGGACATACTGTAATACTGTAGGGGTCATTTGTAGGTGGTTGTTTTAAATTTTGGGTTTTGCTTTATTATCATTTGTTTTGTTAATCTTTATCTACCTGAATTGAGCGTGGTTGAGTTTGGTTTATAAGGGCTTTTTTAATGTTTTGTTTATTTTTGCAAGGTAGATAGAAGCTGGTAAACATCTTATTGTTCACATATGTTTTTTTTCAGAATAGAATGATATTCGATTTCTGTTTTGTTAAAAGCTTGATCTTGTAGCGAAGAATGTATTAGGAGATCTTTATCGTCATCTTTGGACTTCAAACTAGTTTATTTTGGCTTTTGTCATGAAAGATCGGTCAGTTTTCTTCAGTTTGTGAATAAGGTTTCACCCCATGTAACCAGTATGACTGTATATTTCAACAACATAAATCTTATTTATATACACTCTATACCTCTTCCTCCCTCTCTTCTCTCCTATCCCCTTCTCTCTCTCTCTCTCTCTCTCTCTCTCTCTCTCTCTCCCTCTCAGTCTCTCTCTCTCAGTCTCTCTCTCTCTCTCAGTCTCTCTCTCTGTCTCTCTCTCTCAGTCTCTCTCTCTCTATCAGTCTCTCTCTCTCTCTCTTTCTCTCTCTTTCTTTCTCTCTCTCTCTCTCCCTCCATCTGTCTCTCTCTCTCTCTCTCAGTGTCTCTCTCTTTCTCTCTCTCTCTTTCTCTTTCTCTCTCCATCTCGCTCTCTCTCACTCTCTCTCTCTCTCTCCCTCTCTCCCTCTCCCTCTCTCCCTCCATCTGTCCCTCCTTCTCTCTTTCTCCCTACCTCTCTCTCTCTCATCTGTCTATGGCATTGTGTTGAACAGATTGAGTCACGTAAGTTAGAGTGGAGTGTTCAGTCTCGCGTCGGCTCTCTAGACAATGCGCAACACACACCTGGCGGCGGAGACAAAAAGGTAATTCGGGTGTCTAGCTAAATAGACCACGATAAACAAGAAGTTGCCATTTTGTACCCATCTTGTGTAAGCTACCCGTATAGCAGGCCTGAAAGTGGCGAGTATTTCACTCGCCATGGCGAGTAGAAACATGTAACTGGCGAGTAGAAATGTTCATCTACTCGCCAAATGCGAGTAAAGTTGCTGAAACAACATGTTGGTTTGGCTAGTGAAGTTTGCTCTCTGGCTAGTAAATTTTCAGAATCACTAGCCAAAGGCGAGTACACCATTTGCTGGACTTTCAGGGCTGCGTAGGTGTACGTGTACCTTGTGATGTGTTAAGGTTACGAAGAGTGACTTAGGCTACTGGTATTGAGATAAAGTTGCAGCTGATCGAGTTAGTTTGTGTAAAGACTTGTTAGTGTATGTGCATTTCACCCATCATTTGGTTTGTTTGAAAGGGAGATTTATTTGGTGATCGAAGAAGACATCTGTCTTTGGAGTGCTCAAATGCATTTCAGAACAGAGTCCAAGGCATTACATGGAATAAAAATACGAACAAGAGGGTCCCAATGACGTAATGACACGACATGTTGCAGCCTTGTTTTTTAAAAGTGTTTCTCATTGACACATTGAATTCAGCTTGGTTTTTGTGACTTGTGTGATGCAAGTGTGTAACAGATGTAAGAACCAGTAGTTGTAGATTGAGGCGCCTAATTTTGCAAGCTTTGCGTTGCTTTTTATTTGAAAAAAATGCTGCTTTTGCCAGCTTCGTAGAATTAATCCAACTGCGTATTGCCTGCAGATCTTAACACAACCGCAGTGAATTATTGCTTATCAACATATACAACTGCACAAGCATTATTGCTTATTTATTTTGAGTGTGTTTTAATTTGCTTAAGCTAATGTTAATTGTATGCGCCTGTGCTTTGTTTGCTGCTTGGCTGCTAGATCCTGAATGACAAATTAAAATGGGAAGTCGACTCCAGGATCGGATCATTGGATAACGCGCAACATGTTCCTGGGGGTGGAAATAAGAAAGTAATGTGGTAAACTTTTGTTTATCTCCTCTTGCCACAGTGTGCCTGTCAGTGCCTCCGTGTTTTCACTGGTTTCAGTTTGCTACCTCTAGTTTCAGCCGAAGTTTGTTTGGTCCTCTATAAGTATAACAATCCTACTTTAGTGTTTCCATTGGTTTGTTCGAAGTCAGTTTTGATGTCTGTAACTCCTACAATCTTTAACACTCTAAGTCCTACAATATTCAGCACTCTAGTTTTGTGGGGCTGTCTACCTTTCTCTGTCTGTAATGAAACTAGATCCTTGCATGATATGCACTATTCCGGGCGTGTTTTCTCTAGACCCTTTGTTGTCCGTGTGGTCTCTTCTTGCGTTCTTCAATGTTCTTCGGATCTGCAGAACGTGTTCACTGTGTGTGTCATTCTGCACGACATTTCTGTGTGGTCACGTGCATGATCACGTGTGGTAATTGTCAGAGAAGATGTAGTTTTAAGCAGTCGAACCCAGTATCCAGAAACGAAAATGTGTTTACATTCCTGTCTGTTTGAGACAGTTTTGAGTATGACAGCTGTTTGTTACCCTAGGCTACATGAGCATGCGCAGAAGTACTCTATGTGTGTGTGTGTGTGTGTGTGTGTGTGTGTGTGTGTGTGTGTGTGTGTGTGTGTGTGTGTGTTTTGTCGTTTGGTTTGATTTTGATTTGATTATCACCTTCATCATTCGACAATGTCAGTTCTGAAGGTTACTCCCCTGTACCTCTCGAGCATAGTGCTAGTGGCTTCCTGGGTACTACAGGACCCAGAGGCACATAAAAATGACCATAACTCCAGTGCTAATACGAATTTTTTAATGAAATTTGGTGTATTCCTCGGCCACCTGCATGGCTTCCTATGACCCAAATTTTAAGTCAATCGGTCAAATTAGAAAACAATCAGCAATGACGTCGTTTGATATACCCGATTCTGGTTTCCTGGGTCCTACAGGACCCATACGTTTCAAAGAGGGATGGAGGTGTTTATACCGATTCGGATGATGTGGGTAACACAGGACCCACACTTTTTAAGCGCAGCAGTGATAAAGGGATATTCCCATGACGTTGACCGCCCAAGCCTCCGGGTCCGGTACCGGAGACACGAAGACTGGGAGACGCCGAGAGAACCGGGTGGCGAACAGATCCAAGAGAGGTTTGTCCACCTGCGTCCAAAGACGCCGCAGTGCCTGGTGCGCGATAGTCCACTCCGAGTGCAGTACCTGCGATGAGCGACTGAGCGAATCTGCCAAGGTGTTCAGGCACCCCGTAAGGTACTTCGCTGAGATCACTATCCCCTGATGGAACGCCCAAGTGAGAATCTCGCATGCTCTGTTGGACAGAACTAGCGAGCGCGTGCCCCCCTGCTTGTTCAGGTACACGGCCACAGTGGTGTTGTCCGTGTGGATCAACACCTGCTTGCCTCGCAAAGAGGCGACAAACTCCAGAAGCCCGAGGCGCACTGCTTCCAATTCCAGAATGTTGATGTGCAACAACTTCTGAGCCTGGTCCCAAAGACCGGAAGCTGTGTTCCCCTCCAGATGAGCTCCCCAACCCTGAAGAGAAGCATCGGTAAAGAGATGCAACTCCGGAAGGGGCAGTGAAATCGGAACGCCCTGAGTCAGCCAGGCCGAATCCAACCACTGCCTCGTTGACTCCAGGAACCATCCCTGAAGGGGAAGAGACAAATTTCAACCTTGAGAGGCTGGATCCCAGGCAGAGTTCAGAAACGCCTGAAACGGGCGTTTGTGAACTCTGCCCAGCGGAATCAGGGTAGACATCGACTCCATCTGGCCCTGGAGTGAAGCCAATACCCTGACTGGCGCGTGGCGGAGGCTCGACAGGGACCTGACCAGATCCTGTAGCTTGTCTATCCTCCGCTGGGCAGGACAAACAGTCCAAGCTCGGGTGTCGAACACCATGCCCAGATACGTAAACTGCTGAGAGGGAACCAAGTCGGACTTCCCTTGGTTCACGGAGAAACCTAAGTCTCTCGCAGTCTGCAAGACTATCCGGGTGTGCTGATCGCACAGGGACTCTAGCTGATTCAGGACCAACCAGTCGTCCAGATAAACTCTGAGACGAATCCCTTGCTGCCGCACTAAAGCGCAAAGCTGGCGCACTATCATGGTGAAGATCCAAGGCGCTAACGAAAGCCCGAACGGCAGCGCCCTGAACTGGAACACCCTGTCGCCCCACAGGAACCGCAGCCACTTTCGATCTGACCTGTGCATCAGAATATGGAAGTATGCGTCTGTCAGGTCGATGGAAGTGACCCAGTCCAACGGACGAAGGGCCTCCCTGACAGACGCTGGAGTCTCCATCTTGAACGGAACCTTCCGGAGAAAGCCGTTCAAGGGAGACAGATCCAACACCGGTCGCCAACCCCCTGACGCTTTCGGGACGACAAACAGTCTCCCTTAAAACCCCGGGGATCGACGATCGATGACCTCCTCTATCGCATGCTTCTGCAAAAGCAGCAGCACCTCCGCCTGAATGACGGCACATGCCTCCGGATCGGCGGGAAACCTGAAACTGGGTGTTGTTCTGGTTAAAGGAGCCTTGTCCTCTAACCAGAGCAACCGGAACCCCGATCGAACCACTCCCATAACCCAAGGGCTGCTCGCGAGAGACAACCAAGCTGGAACGGCCCTTGAGAGGCCGCCCGCTACCAAAGGGGTAGGGGCTAGAGGAGTGGTTGGATCGGGGAGCCTTCATTGGGGGTTAGGTTTACCACCTGACCCCTTCTTCCCGAAGGAAGGCTTCTTATTATAGGGGCGAGAACGGCTGCCACCCCTATGCGACCGCGTCTTTTGCCCAGAGCCACGAAAAGACGAAGACTGCGTGGAACCGCCTTTCTTCTGACCCTGCTTAAGGGCAAGCTCTGAAAGCTGACCCATCCTGTCCCCCACCGTCCGCAACCGCCTGAGCGGAAGCGTAGGCAGGAAACGGATTGCCGTTACCACCTACGACCGGAACTCCCGTAGGATGCGAACCGGAAGTCGATGGTAACGATTTGAAAGTGCCACGATCCCTTGAAAGAAATCCTGTGGCCGGAAATCCCTTTGACGAAGCAGTAGAACCCATGGACGAGAGGCAGGGCGAATCGGCCCCAGCGACGCGGGTGGGATACACCAGTGTCCTCTTTCCAGACGTCGACAGTTTCCCAACGTACTGTATAAAAAAAATCACAGTAATTTCAGTTACGAGTTAGAAAACTCACTCTCTCTCTCTCTCTGGTGTGTGCATGTGTGTGTGTGTGTGTGTGTGTGTGTGTGTGTGTGTGTGTGTGTGTGTGTGTGCAACATATCAAGTATCATTGCAATGAGAACTTATTTGGTATACAGTGTGAATATCAAAATGACCACATGATAATCTACGTTTTTGCACACATTCTTTGTCTCCAATTAGAAGGCCAGATATCGAATAAATAAACACTTCTGTGCCATCAACAAACAGTACACTTTGTATAAATGAAAACAGTAAAACTAACTTACTATGAGGCTGCTCCACATTGACCTGTACACATCCTGCCTGGTGGAACCCACGTGGTGCAGGATATGCACCATCCCCTTTGGCACGTCCGCGCTACAGACACAAAGGATGTAAAATATTGGTGAAATCAGAACTAACATTAGGGTGAAAATGGTGTTAACTCACTAGGACGTTGTATTCACCATGCATCACTGATCATCACTGTACATCTACAAAGTAGTCTATAAAACACAAGACAGTACGCGCAGCACGTTGATATATTTTTTTTCCAGCTCAGCTAAATAACTGAAGCACATGGGAATCTCATTATCACACCCAAATGAATAAATAGTTCCAAGTACACAAAGAGATCATGTTCTGACTTGTTGAAAGTACTTTATTACAGTGCCGTTCATTTTCTAGTACCAACGAAGTTTAGACAACAAAGGATTTAAAATGGCTTACCCAACATTTCTGAAAGATTCCTCGAGGTTTGCCTTGCTTGCTGATGCCATTTTGTCAATGTGTCACGATGATCAGTACTCACGGAAACAAAAGAATTACATCGCCAAGGCAAATAACTCTGTGCAACCTTCTTTAAAAAGTATGGGTCCTGTGGTACCCACATCATCCGGATCAGTATAAACAGTTTTATCCTTCTTTGAAAAATATGGGTCCTGTAGGACCCAGGATGCCATAATCGGGGTATCAAACACGAAGCCCGGTGAAGGTTAAACATCTGAAAATTGTAATTAAAATCATTTTTTTACAAAACGATCCAAAATTACGTTCATCTTCTTTTTCATAATTTTCTGATTCCAAAAACATAAACATATGTTATATTCGGATTAAAAACAAGCTCTGAAAAATAAAAACATAAAAATTATGATTAAAATAAAATGTCCGAAATCGATTTAAAAACAATTTCATCTTATTTCTTGTCGGTTCCTAATTCCAAAAACATATAGATATGATATGTTTGGATTAAAATCACGCTCAGAAAGTTAAACGAAGAGAGGTACAGAAAAGCGTGCTATCCCGTTCAGCGCGACCATTACCGCACTATTCTGGCTTGTCGATTTCACTGCCTTTGCCACGAGCGGTGGACTGACGAAACTACGAGTATGCGGTCTTGGTGAAAAAATGCAGTGCGTTCAGTTTTATTCTGTGAGTTCGACAGCTTGACTAAATGTAGTAATTTCGCCTTACGCGACTTGTTGACCTTTCAACTCGAATGCTTCCCTTCCTGTTTCCAAGGCCATGCGTCAGTTCCTTCTGTGTCGTGTATAGTCACTTCAGATCTCTTAAAATATCAGGAGTTTAGTGTGAAATGAGAAGTATGACATTGTGTATCATAACATTACTGCATCTGATTGGACTTGGTTTGAAATTACTCTAATTTGGTCTTATCTTGCGTCAAAGTACCGTGTTTTTGCTGAGTGTATCTTGTTGTATCTTATCTAATCTTATTTTGTCTTATCTTGTTTTGCCTTTCCTTGTCTTGTCTTGTCTTGATATCCATCTAACAATTATATCTGTACTTGGAGTTCCTTATTTGGTGTCCCACTAAAGACCCAAAATCAGATAGACGGCTAACGTTCCAACATTCAGAATAACATAACAGAATGATTATTATTGCCAAAAAAACCCACGATACATTTACCAATACGTCGACCCAAAGGACTTTAAAGTGGAGAGATAGACAAACAGTTATGAAACATATAATGAACGTATCTCAAGATCGTGTGGCTACCCCCCGCGGGTTAGGGGGAGTCCCATATTGGTTGGGACGAGAAAGAATTTACCCGATGCTAACCAGCATGTCGTAAGAGGCGACTAACAGGTTCTGTTTCTCCTTTTACCCTTGTTAAGTGTTTCTTGTATAGAATATAGTCAATGTTTGTAAAGATTTTAGTCAAGCAGTATGTAAGAAATGTTACGTCCTTTGTACTGGAAACTTGCATTCTCCCAGTAAGGTCATATATTGTACTACGTTGCAAGCCCCTGGAGCAATTTTTTGATTAGTGCTTTTGTGAACAAGAAACAATTAACAAGTGGCTCTATCCC
>NC_090258.1:9726338-9733838 GCF_037325665.1 Littorina saxatilis | reverse complement strand
GTCACCCTTCTTTGGCAGTTACTAAGACTTTGCTAGATAGGATTATGCGAGAAATTAAATCGTTAGTCACTCGAACTTGTATAGCACAGAGAAGTAAACATCTTGAAGTGGAATATTGTCTTTTGTTCGATATGACAACGCATGGATTGGTGCTTTCTTTCTTGGTTCTTTGTTTCCTTATTTACTTTGAAGTTTATTCTGTATTCTTTGCAGGAGCATAAACAGAAGCATGGTAACAATTAACTACTGCTTGAGACGCAAAATTAATTTATTTTGACAATTTTCACAAGAAAAATTGCCAGGGAAAAGTTCGTTCTTCTTGTACTGAGAAGTATATTAAACACTGTTTTCAGAGAACATAAAAGTAAAATACACAAGAATTTCATTGGAAATAAATATCCCACATCCAAAACCAAGTACCTAATCTCTGCAGAAAGCCGAACTCGAAGAAATACTGAAATTGAGAACAAACCGTGTCTTGGAACACGAAGAAAATAATATAGGACCACATAAAAAATAAACAAGAGGCGAAGCCTTCAAGGCTCCCGTAAGAAATCAACAAACAGTAACATAACACAAACTCACTCACTCCGTAACACACACAGAATAGTCAGGTTATAAATACAAGCCACTTTACCTATGCAGCATGGTGACCCTACAATATGCGAAACATGTCGACTGCAGCAGCCTGGTTCTTAAAATAATTCTGACGGTCAACACAGCCAGAAATGCCAACAAAGACAAGAAAGCTGTTGCAAGGTAAGCTTACCAAACGTTACATAGCGAATCATATGATAGTGCGTAAACAGCAAACAGTAGATCTACAATCAAAGAGAGGATCGAGTCTGGAATGAAACGCGATACAGATCTAGCATTCAAAAACTGTCTTTCACGTTCAAGGAAGTTGTTGCAAAGTACTTAAGACTTACTAAATTGTACAGACAAAACCATGACAGTGCATGTTTTGAATCTGAGGAAAAAATCGTGATCATTTTGACTTTGAGAACAGATTCATTCTGTTTCCTTATATCTGCATGTTCAAGTAAATGATGGACAGTTTTTTTCGGGCAGAGTAAACTTAACTTGAGACTCTACTGCAAGTCTTGAAATTCACATAAATCGAACCACGAGCAAAGACATCCAAACATTACAGGCACTTTAGATCAACTCATTTCACTAGAGGTGACTGCCTAGCACTGTGTTTGACATCCGTGTCTGCTGAAATAAAAAGAAATTAAAACAAAACGGATTAACAGTAGGTGACACGTTATGAGAGTGGGAGACACTAGATCTGTCTCTGAACTTACCGGGATACGGCTGCAAGATCGACACTGACTGCCGCGCTTTCGACAGCTCTTCCTCGCGTGGACATTGGAAACACGCTGTGCAGATCAAATTGTAGGAAATCTCCCTTTGGTATCTTCTTTATTTACTTTTCTGGAGCTTAGAAACCGAACAACATGACATCGTCTTCCCCGGCGAATCGGCGAGGTGAGAACTGGACCACAATCCTTCGCGCGACCCCTGACCTGATCTTGACACCTGACCTGCCGTCTGCATGCCAAACACGACACAAACCAGTCAACTGCTTGTACCCCTTCAAAACCCCCCCACCACCCGTTTTCTTTGGATACACGCTTTAACTACACACATGCCGACACAATGTTGATCATTGCTTCAATAATTTGAAGATGGTGCTTGAAAATTAACCACGTGAAATGAGTATTTCGGTGTTTAGCCAAAAATGTTAAAGTTTCTACCACAGACATACACACATACATACATACGCACGCACGCACGCACGCACGCACGCACAGACAGACAGAGTTTACCATCGCATAGGCTACACTTACGTGAGCCAAAAATAAATTACATATATATATATAGGACCAAAGAAAAGCTAACTCATTAACGTATCTGCTAATATAAGCATACATAATTAAGTACGAATTCAAAAATCACATTTTTTACACATAATAATTATGTGTCTTTCTTCACACACAAAATACTAGTGACTTTTCCATTAAACACCACTTTTTTGTTGCAATATCTCGATTACAATGCAAATAGTTTTGTTTAATCTAAAAGTCACTAGTTACTTTTGTGTAAAGAAAAACGCACAAGGGAATGTAGCGCTGATGACTATACAACGAGCACTCGGTGACAGTAGCTTTCAGAGCATTTAACGGATTTGTAACGGGGGATTTGTGTGGCCTCTGTACGGGTAGATTAACCTCTTGCAGCGCGGCGCTGCACGATTTTGCTAATTAATCCCTGGATCAAATGATCGAGAGGGGTCACATGACATTCTTTCTATGCGTGTGGGCCAAGGCCAAGAGTTCAGAATCAAGAGGCACGAACGATTGCTAAGAAAGGCCGGCGACGATTTTTTTTCTTCTTCTTCTTCTGCGTTCGTGGGCTGAAACTCCCACGTACTCCCACGTACACTCGTGGTTTTTTTTTTGCACGAGTGGAATTTTACGTGTACGACCGTTTTTTACCCCGCCATTTAGGCAGCCATACGCCGTTTTCGGAGGAAGCATGCTGGGTATTTTCGTGTTTCTATAACCCACCGAACTCTGACATGGATAACAAGATCTTTTTCGTGCGCACTTGGTCTTGTGCTTGCGTGTACACACGGGGGTGTTCGGACACCGAGGAGAGTCTGCACACAAAGTTGACTCTGAGAAATAAATCTATCGCCGAACGTGGGGACGAACTCAAGCTGACAGCGGCCAACTGGATACAAATCCAGCGCGCTACCGACTGAGCTACATCCCCACCCCGGCGACGATTTAAAGGGTTAAGATATTTTGTGATATATTCGTGTACACTACATTGGGGTATGCACGTTAAAGATCCCACGATTGACAAAAGGGTCTTTCCTGGCAAAATTGTATAGGGCGTAGATAAAAATGTTCACCAAAATACCCGTGTGACTTGGAATAATAGGCCGTGAAAGGTGGATGCAGCGCCTATAGGCTGTTGATCTACTGGCCGAGGTGAATGCGTGATATATTGTGTAAAACAATTCCATCTCACACGGCATAAAGCGCTTTGAACTGGGTGGCCGAGTGGTAACGCACTTGCGCTCGGAAGCGAGAGGTTGCGAGTTCGACCCTGGGTCAGGGCGTTAGCAATTTTCTCCCCCCCTTTCCTAACCTAGGTGGTGGGTTCAAGTGCTAGTCTTTCGGATGAGACGAAAAACCGAGGTCCCTTCGTGTACACTACATTGGGGTGTGCACGCTAAAGATCCCACGATTGACAAAAGGGTCTTTCCTGGCAAAATTGTATAGGCATAGATAAAAACAAATGTCCACCAAAATACCCGTGTGACTTGGAATAATAGGCCGTGAAAAGTAGGATATGCGCCGAAATGGCTGCGATCTGCTGGTCGATGTAAATGCGTGATGTATTGTGTTAAAAATTCCATCTCACACGGCATAATAAGATCCCTGCGCCTTGAGTCCGAGTCTGGAGATACGCGCGCGATATAAGACTTCATATAATAATAATAATGAACTTCGGATAAGGCGCTTTATAAATACCCGTTATTATTATTATTATATTGATTGAGGAAACACTTGAGTTTTTGTTTCTTCTTTTGGTTTGTGTTTTAGCGACAAAACTAAACGAAACTCATTAATTGATCTTTATTGAGGAAACTGCACAAGAAATGTTGAGGTTTATCTTAGATTGAAATTCTCAACGAGACCATTTGCGAAGAGGACAAAATTAGATAGATTGAGCTTGCTTGGGGAAACACTGGAGATTCTGTGTGGTGTTTATTAGTGAGACACTCGAAGAAATCAGTTGCAGCTGAAAAGTTAAGGCAGTGTAAGTTTGATTGGGGAAACACTGGAGATTTTGTGTGGTGTTTATTAGTGAGACACTCGAAGAAATCAGTTGCAGCTGAAAAGTTAAGGCAGTGTAAGTTTGATTGGGGAAACACTGGAGATTTTGTGTGGTGTTTATTAGTGAGACACTCGAAGAAATCAGTTGCAGCTGAAAAGTTAAGGCAGTGTAAGTTTGATTGGGGAAACACTGGAGATTTTGTGTGGTGTTTATTAGTGAGACACTCGAAGAAATCAGTTGCAGCTGAAAAGTTAAGGCAGTGTAAGTTTGATTGAGGAAACACTAGAATTGGTCTTGTTTTGACCAAGACCAGAAAGAGCCGAGACACGTACTAGTTTTAATGCTGCGTCGCCCAAAACAAATAACGGTGTTGGGTGTGACGAAAAAAAGAACAGGGCCGGAGTGCTATGTGAATTATGAGCAGTTCTTCCAAACCCATTTAAAAAATATGAAACTTCCAACATGTTTCCGCATATTGAGCCAGATTTTGGCAAATCGACGTTGCAGTTCCGGAGCAAATGATCAAAATTGCTTTGCGAATTTGCGTTCAAACGTGTGTTTCCCATAATATAACAATGCACAGCTCGAAAATATGGCCAAAAACTAATCTATGGTACTTCGAAGAAAGAAGAATAACAACATTCTTGTCCAACACGACTTGCAATTTGCCGTGTGCGCTTTAAAATCTCCCTACCTTCAAAGCAGACGAAAAGCAGACATCTTCAAGGGAGAAGTCGTGGGTCATAAAGTCTTGCAGGACCCAAACATACTTCTGCACGCTTTTTTTTTTTTTCATGTTCAGTTGCTTCGCAAAAATGAAGTGTCATTGGTTTTCTCAACTTGTCAAGTCAGTCAAAACGACCGCAGAACACAGAACTGGGAAATGACACTGATTGAAATACGAAAGATCTCCGATGACGAGAGTATAAATGACGTCATCTGGTCACACCTATCTCGAGAACTAAGCGTCGCTCAGAACCAGCGCCCTTCCATTAGGAGGCTTTCAGGTTTGCGTTTCAGTGAGTGACTCAACGAGACAGTTGTAATCGGAGAGAGTAAAGGAATGGGAGTTTGATTGAGGAAACGACAGGGATGTGGTTCTAACTTGGTGTGTGGCAACCACACACAGAGACAAGGAGGAAAAGGGAAATCGAAGATAAAAAATAATCGCTCTTGAGTTTTGCCTGAGTGGCTGCGCAGTGGGTTAGTGTTTTGCTAGCGGGTTACGAGGTCGCACATGTTCACTCTCTGACGCAAGGAGAATTATAAAAGCGAGCGCACAACCAGCCCGTGTCCGTATTTCTTTGAGTCAACTAAGCGGTGTATTACAACAGGTACACACTCTTGTGTGAAAGGGAATCGATAGCGATCTAGGGGTGGTTTGCGTTTGAATGGCGGCACCGTTTGTACCGATATCTGCTTTTCACTTGCAGCGATAGATATAGAAACGTTTTGTCTGGTTTAGGACATGGAATTCTGTTAGTGCGTCGCGTCGTTGGATACCCTTTTCAGTGCAAGCGAAGTGCTGGTTTCCTTGTGCGAGAAACTTGTGAACAGTTTCTATTTCAGCGTAGCGTTTCAAAATTCAGGCTGTTTCAGGAAATCAACACTGAGCGTTGAAGAGCTGTGCTGGAACAAAATACAACTGGATTACTGTGTGTTGCTGCGATACACCTCTTTGCATAATTAGTGTGAAGTTGATATTTACCTCAAGTAGTTGAATGAAAACAGTTTCATCTCTGAACTTGTGGCTGGATGTGTTTGGTCGAGTCGACGGCAGGTCTGCCCAAAGTGTGACATTAGTTCAGGAAAACAGGTCTGTGGAACCGACAATCAAGCAGTGACAACAACTATTCAGTCAAATCTTCCATCTTAAGTTCGTGTTCAATCCAGTTCACAGCAGTCTTGCATAGCGTGGAATCGCTTTAGAAACACAAGTCGGTCAACACTACCAGCCAATCTGCGGTAAAACCTGTCGGGAGCCCTTGTAGACTATTTGATTTACGTCTGTTCAGCGTTTTAGCGGTCTTGACTCTAACTTCAGCAACACAGAACTAGACTGGAGCTCACAACATGATGTAAGCAGCAGCGGCAGTGTGATCTGATGGCGCCTAGGGGAGACGATACAATGTCGACACAGGCGGCCCACAAATACGGTTCCTCCGCTGTCAGGGACATTAGTTACGTCACAGGGTCCAAGACCCCTTACGTGCAGGTCAAGCAGCGCCAGAACGGTCAGTACGTGGTGGTGGAGAGACTCCCAGTTCACCACAAACCTCGCAACCACGGCCTGCCCACCCTGCAGCAGTCGCTGGCCGAGTCTGAAGTGAAGCTCAACTCTCTCAAGCCGGGCTGGATGCCAACGCCGAAAGTGCGAGAGAACTATAAGCCTTACAGGAACCCCATCCCTGCCTTGCCGCCCATCAACCTGGGCTACAAAGACAAAGCTAACCCCATGGTGGGCAGCCTGGACAACGTCCGCCACGAACCTGGCGGCGGCAGGACGGCCATCTTCAACGAAAAGGTCACCTGGGACGCCAGGCCCAAGGTCGGGTCTCTCGACAACATCGACTACAACAAGGGCCCCGGCCGCGGCCTCACCACGAAGAGCGATCCCGGGTCTTCTGGACGTATATCAGACATGCTGGGGAGGTCACCGCGCTACGGGGCTCTGGCCGCTTCAGGAGCTCTAGGGCCTAGCATGCACTACACTCCCGGCGGGGGAGAAGTCTTCAACAAACCCAACCGCTTCAGGAACGTTCGCCCCAGAGTCGGGTCGCTGGAGAACATCGGACACACGCCCGGAGGCGGTGACGTGATGGTTGAACACCGTCCGACCCGCTGGAGGTCCGACGCCAGGATTGGCTCCCTGGACAACGTTCACCACGTCCCCAGAGGCGGTGACATCTCCATCCCGAACCAACGCGTGGAGTGGCAGGCCAGGCCTAAGATAGGCTCACTGGACAATGTCACGCACAGGCCTGAGCCCAGCGCGGTTTCCATCCCCAAGAACAAAGTGTCGTGGTTGGGACGATCTCGTGTAGGCTCCCTGGAGAACATTCACCACAGGCCCGGCGGGGGCACGGTACACATCGTCAACAACAGGATCCGCTGGAAGGCTCAGCCCAGGATCGACAACAAGCCGCCCCGGAGAATGAGTCACGGCTCTTCGCTCGACTCCTTAGATTCAACATGTAAGAATCAAACAACAAGAATTGTAGGTTAATGGGGACGTTTGTTATTGACAAAACAAAAACCGTTTCGTTTGCTAGAACGTCGACCCACTTGTCTTTGAAGCAGACAGACAGACAAACACTTGTGATACACATAGTCAACTTAACTTATCTTAGGCCAAAAAAAAAGTCTGTTTACGGTAACATAGGCCAAAAAAATAGGGTCGGTAGGTCGGGATTTTTTTTATTTTTGTTTTTTCCCCCAAAAACATATTTTTACGTTATTTTTTTCTTTTTTTTTTCCCCAAATGCCAAAAAAAAGTCTAGGGTCGCGCGAAAAAAATAGGGTCGGTCGGGTTACCGTAAACAGACTTTTTTTTTTTTGGCCTTACAATCGTGGATGCAACTACGCGACCCTGCCGGCATCTGGCAAGCGAGTTGCATCTACGATTCTAAGATAAGTGAATGTTGG
>NC_090258.1:9648838-9723838 GCF_037325665.1 Littorina saxatilis | reverse complement strand
AAATGGGGCCAAATATGTTCTTTTATGATGATAAATGATCCTTTTTATTTAATCTATCACTGCCTACCCTTAATTATGTCAGATCTTTATGAAAGATTGAAACTACTGTCTCATTAAATTGTATACACTGACAGACGAACCCAGACACAGACTCACGTACACACACACACGCACACACACGCACACACACACACACACACACACGAACACACACACACACACACACACACACACACACACACACACACACACGCACACACACACACACACACACACACTGATAAATACCATATGTTCAGTGATCACGCAAATTTGTTTAACAAGAACTTCATCAATATACACAGCTTTTAAGCATTTGCTGTACATTTGGGATCACTTAGCTGTACAATTGTCGGAATATCTTTATGCCCAGTGTCTCAAGCTTACTTTTTATTCCAACTGCATGGTCAAGATTCACTGCAACAGCAAACTCCATTTTTAAATAATGCTGCATGACGTTTTCAGTTCATGCGAGCGTGCGTTGTCTTTAAGGCATGGCTATATTCTAGGCTTTATACTCGACATAGTTAAGCTCGATTTGTATGCATTTATGCATTGATAGATGAAACAGTTTGGCTGGAAATTTGATCAACAGCAAAGATTGTTCACAGTTTTTGATGGACTGAGGCTAAGATTTTAAGATATGCTTTTGGTTGCTACTAAACATTCTGGATCTTCTGCAAATATGTGGATATGATTTTTTTAGAAAATATATGGATATGATGTCTCTTCTGTGTAGTACGATTGTCGTTTTCTGCTGGCGAGTTCCGCACAAAGAGATTCGCTTCAGTGGTTTTTGTAACCGTTTCATTTTAAGAAGTTTAGACATTGTCACCTGTTCGAACTGACAGTCTCAGTATAAGGTCATGTAGATATCGATGTTGTGAACTTGTGGTCAGTATGGTGCACCATAGTTTATTTCATTCTCACTCATTGTTCTCTTGCTTTAGAGTTGCATTATTCCTGGCTATGGCTGGCAAATGTGTACATAATGCGATGAAATTAAGTGTACAAATAAGTCCTCCAAGTATAATGTTTACATTTTGTCTGCTTTGCGATAATCATTCTGTTGTTGTTATTGATGCACGTGATGATTGCAAACGATTTTTAGAATTTTAAGGAATCTTGATTTACTAAAGAGAAGAAACTAGGGTGGCTTGTTTGATTTCCATTTTCAATCACGTGAAAGAAAGGTACCCCAAGCTGTGTTTGGCGAATGGGCGTAGCAGAAATTCAAAATTCTGATCTAACCACAAGCTTCTTAATCCACCAGTTTTGAACAGAGGAAATTCCCTGATGGGTTTGCGTAGTCCATCACGATTTATAGCTAGTTCTGACAACAATTATTACATTTAAAGAGGGAGCGGAACAGTGGCCCATTTTATAGCCAATCTTTTTTTCTTCAAGTTCATACACCATCAGATCCTTTGTCGTCGGCGATTTTTTTGAACAATCAAACTGTATATATTTTGTAACCGTATTTTAGTTGTGTATATTATACGTCGTGTATGTTATATTTTACTCATGCATTCTGCATTGAACAACATGGTTTTTTGGATGCACATTATTATTCTTAAGGATGTACAATTCATTGGACTATTACGTCATTCGCTTTTAACGTCATTCATCGATTGCGTCATTCATTTATTACGACATTCATTTATAACGTCGTTCATCCATTATGTCATTTATATGTTACGTCATCTTATACGCCATTTTTTTACATTTCAATTTATTTGACGCTCTGTTGTAATTTTACAGGAGTTTGTACAATAATCACATGTACAATGTGTATGACACTACACGGAAGCAGGCTGTTTTCAGTTCCCGCTTTTCTGTGATTGTGGAAGTTCATGGTCTGTCAAAAGTCGGGATGCATGTAGTTTAGAACTGTCATTCCTCCCTGTCTTGTCTACAACATCTGGCTTGCCATACTTTTTTCTTCATGTTCACTCTATTATCAGAAATTTAAAAAAAACTTTTTTTTTTATTTAAACAAAAAAAATCTAATGTTTAAGTTTACAGCATGTGTATACATACATCTCACCATTCCTTTGTGCAGCCTTTACGTAAGGGCAAGGTAGAACAATCCAAAATCATTCAGTCCTTTCCGTAACCTTATTCCAGTTCTCCTCTTATTCAATCGTGTGATATATTTAAGTAATTGATTTCTCTTCTGTTTAGACTGTGTAATTACTGTATCACTTTTTCATGACTTTTTTTGCGCAAGGGCCAGACAGAAAACAATTAATCGGTCCTTTTCGTAACATACCCCCCCCCCCCCCCCCCCTACCCTTTTCCCGTCCCTATCTTGACATTTCTTCAAGGCATTGCGTTTTCTTCTCATTTCTTCCTCCTCCTTTCCTGCTCAATTTTAGGCTATGCTATGTAAGAAACTCACTCTGTTTTAGTTTGAGAAAATGGAGCTAGTGCAGTAATGCTTGGCTTATTTACAAGTAGATGCTTTGAAGACAGTATTCTGCACGAAAACGCCAGTGTTATACGATCTGTGGATGATAAGAATTGTCTTTCACTTTCAGCCTCAAGTAACATATAATGTATACACGTTTCGCTTGATGGAGTATATAGAACGCTGCATACAAGTAATGTCCTGTTGTACTAAGACAAAGGAATCTGCTGTGTACTTGAAACCTGTTTTTTTTAAGGGTAAGTAATTTAAACGTGTGATATGAGTTCTAAACCATGTTGGCTTCCTTAAAGTGATTAAAGTTGTTTTTGTTTCTGTTTTACTTTGTGCCTGTTGCTTCTTGTAATCCTTAGGCTTACTCCAGAGAAAGCTGAAAGGATGTTTGGGGTTGTTGTAACCGTTTTATTTTTTCAGAAGTTCTAGACGCGAGCTTGCCTTATGTTGTATTCAGCTTTTGTCAGTCTGTGGTCTAATAAACTTCCCAGAAAAATAGTGTGTGTGTGTGTGTGTGTGTACGTGTGTGTGTGTGTGTGTGTGTGTGTTTGTGTGTGTATGTGTGTGTGTGTATGTGTGTGTGTGTGTGTGTTTGTAAATGTGTGCGTGCCTCTGTGTGCGTATGTGTGTGTGTGTGTGTCTGTGTGCCAGTATGTGTGTGTGTGTGTGTGTGTGTTTGTGTCTGTGTGTCTGTCTGTTTGTCTGTCTGTCTGTGCCTGTGACTTTGTGCGTGAGTATAAACTGAGTTTTTCTTCGTTGCGCTGTGAGAGAATGCATACACCACAGATTGTAAACATAGGGTAAGATTGCCTAATATGGACCACCTCCTGTTCTGACAAACTAACGGTGCTAGAGCGCTCAACACAATAACATTCGCTGTATTCACCCTTTTTGGATAACTTGCACATGTCAAAACAGTTCCACAAACACAAACCTCAAAACCGTTAGGCTTGTTCTCTTTTTGCACCTTTGGCAGCGTTTACTCTAAATGTGACGCCTAAAACATAAACATTGCTAGTGGAAAGGCTCCTAATATGGACCGGCTCCTAATATGGACCACCTCCTGTTCTGACAAACTAACGGCGCTAGAGCGCTCAAAACAATTTCATTCGCTTTATTCGCTCTCTCTGGATAAGTTGCACATGTCAAAACAGTTGCAGAAACACAAACCTGAAAACCGTTAGGCTTTTTCGCTTTTTTTCACTTTTGGCAGCGTTCACTCTAAATTTGCCGCCTAAAACGGACCCGTTTCTGTCCACAGCCAAAGCTTTTATAACACAAAAATGGCAATATATGACAGCTAAGACAGTATTTGTTACATTTTAACAGTGTGTACCCCGAGTTTCTACTGCAAACAAAAAATAATAGCAAAACCTCAAAGTATGTGTGAGTCCCCTAATATGGACCACCTTCAACAAATCGAAGAAAATAAAAACTAAAGGCAATTTTAATTATATCATTAAAAACCTTGCTGAAAATAACTCATAACTAGCCCTCGAGATTTCCAAAAAATATAACAAATAGTCTTTTTTTGGTGGAAGTTGATAATTTCACTTATTTTCACTCTGTTTTTGATAAGCTTCTTCAGTTTCCTGGTGTGCTTCAAATAATGCTCTCATCAACCCGAAACAGCTAAATCTAAAGCATATTTGAATTAGTCTGTCTTGCACACTAAGTTGCATCATGTTATTTTGAAGTTTAGGGGGCTTTTTACAGTGATTCGTGAAGGCCGCTTCACTGGTCCATATTGGGCGCCCAGGCTCCTAATATGGACCATTTGTGATTTTTTCTGTATTTAATTTTTGCTGAAGGTCTATCAAAGCTATTTCACTCTAATTAGGCCTAACGGTTAAACTAAGAGAGAAGGACTACCAACCACAAAATGAAACTTCTTCGCATGAAAACAAGCTAGTTATCAGCAATAAACAACAAGTCGCGTAAGGCGAAAATACAACATTTAGTCAAGTAGCTGTCGAACTCACAGAATGAAACTGAACGCAATGCCATTTTTCAGCAAGACCGTATACTCGTAGCATCGTCAGTCCACCGCTCATGGCAAAGGCAGTGAAATTGACAAGAAGAGCGGGGTAGTAGTTGCGCTAAGAAGGATAGCACGCTTTTCTGTACCTCTCTTTGTTTTAACTTTCTGAGCGTGTTTTTAATCCAAACATATCATATCTATATGTTTTTGGAATCAGGAACCGACAAGGAATAAGATGAAAGTGTTTTTAAATTGATTTGGACAATTTAATTTTGATAATAATTTTTATATATTTAATTTTCAGAGCTTGTATTTAATCCAAATATAACATATTTATATGTTTTTGGAATCAGAAAATGATGGAGAATAAGATGAACGTAAATTTGGATCGTTTTATAAATTTTTATTTTTTTTTTACAATTTTCAGATTTTTAATGACCAAAGTCATCAATTAATTTTTAAGCCACCAAGCTGAAATGCAATACCGAAGTCCGGGCTTTGTCGAAGATTACTTGACCAAAATTTCAACCAATTTGGTTGAAAAATGAGGGCGTGACAGTGCCGCCTCAACTTTCACGAAAAGCCGGATATGACGTCATCAAAGACATTTATCAAAAAACTGAAAAAAACGTTCGGGGATTTCATACCCAGGAATTCTCATGTCAAATCTAATAAAGATCGGTCCAGTAGTTTAGTCTGAATCGCTCTACACACACACACACACACACACACACACACGCACATACACCACGACCCTCGTCTCGATTCCCCCCTCTACGTTAAAACATTTAGTCAAAACTTGACAAAATGTAAAAAGTGGTCCATATTAGGGGCCCTTCCCCTATATATGACAGCTAAGACAGTATTAGTACATTTTAGCAGTGTTGACCCCGAGTTTTTACTGCAAACAAACAAAATTAGCAAAATCTCAAAGTACGTGTGTGTCGCCTCATATGGAAAATAAAAGCTAAACGCTATTTTCATTAATTCACTAAGAAGCTTGCTGAAAATAACCTATTACTAGCCCTCGAGCTTTATACAAAAATATAACAAATAGTCTTCTTTTTGTGGAAGTTGATACTGAAATAGAGAATACTACATGGCTTGCTGTGAAAAAACAACGAGTGTCAATCTGGTACAAAACAGCAAGCCATGTAGTTTATCCTACATACTGTACTTACGTGTATTTCAGTACTGAAAATGTCCTGCAGTCGATGCAGCTAAATTGAAGACGCTTGTTTTGGAACCTCGGTCTCTTCTAAAGCCTCGTGCAATCTATTACGTCAAAGTAAAGAACCGTCACTGAAAGTGTGGCGTGACGTGTTAGTTCTAAAAATTCATCGAGGGTAATTAGCGAGCGATATTTTTTTTTCTATAATGACGTTTGTCTCGGTTTGTTTGTTTGCTTAACGCCCAGCCGACCACGAAGGGCCATATCAGGGCGGTGCTGCTTTGACATATAACGTGCGCCACACACAAGACAGAAGTCGCAGCACAGGCTTCATGTCTCACCCAGTCACATTATTCTGACACCGGACCAACCAGTCCTAGCACTAACCCCATAATGCCAGACGCCAGGCGGAGCAGCCACTAGATTGCCAATTTTAAAGTCTTAGGTATGACCCGGCCGGGGTTCGAACCCACGACCTCCCGATCACGGGGCGGACGCCTTACCACTAGGCCACCGTGCCGGTATGGAGAGAAGTACGAAGGACAATTGTGCGGGAGAAAACGACAGAGAGAAAGAGAGACCGAGAGGGACACGGGTGAATGGAGTCAGGCGGCGGCCAATTTTAAAGTCTTAGGTATGACCCGGCCGGGGCGGACGCCTTACCACTAGGCCAACCGTGCCGGTGTTTGTCTCGGTGACTTTGGCATCATAAGCATTTGAAAAACAGGTCCCTGCCAGACTTGCTTGACATGACCTCATTTACATGATATACACACGTGTGATTTGAACGATTATTATCTCACGGGTGTCTCACGTATGTAGGATAATTTCATTTACGTTCACCCAGTTTTTATATTAAGTCAAGTTTTGACTAAATATTTTAACGTAGAGGGGGGAATCGAGACGAGGGTCGTGGTGTATGTGAGTGTGTGTGTGTGTGTGTGTGTGTGTGTGTGTGTGTGTGTGTGTGTGTGTGTGTCTGTCTGTCTGTCTCTGTGTGTGTGTAGAGCGATTCAGACTAAACTACTGGACCGATCTTTATGAAATTTGACATGAGAGTTCCTGGGTATGAAATCCCCGAACGTTTTTTTCAGTTTTTTGATAAATGTCTTTGATGACGTCATATCCGGCTTTTCGTGAAAGTTGAGGCGGCACTGTCACGCCCTCATTTTTCAACCAAATTGGTTGAAATTTTGGTCAAGTAATCTTCGACGAAGCCCGGACTTCGGTATTGCATTTCAGCTTGGTGGCTTAAAAATTAATTAATGACTTTGGTCATTAAAAATCTGAAAATTGTAAAAAACAATAAAAATTTATAAAACGATCCAAATTTACGTTCATCTTATTCTCCATCATTTGCTGATTCCAAAAACATATAAATATGTTATATTCGGATTAAAAACAAGCTCTGAAAATTAAATATATAAAAATTATTATCAAAATTAAATTGTCGAAATCAATTTAAAAACACTTTCATCTTATTCCTTGTCGGTTCCTGATTCCAAAAACATATAGATATGATATGTTTGGATTAAAAACACGCTCAGAAAGTTAAAACAAAGAGAGGTACAGAAAAGCGTGCTATCCTTCTTAGCGCAACTACTACCCCGCTCCTCTTGTCAATTTCATTGCCTTTGCCATGAGCAGTGGACTGACGATGCTACGAGTATACGGTCTTGCTGAAAAATGGCATTGCGTTCAGTTTCATTCTGTGAGTTCGACAGCTACTTGACTAAATATTGTATTTTCGCCTTACGCGACTTGTTGAGTTTTAGTTTCCTGGTATAAGGGGCATAACCGTTGGAAAGTTGATAACTCGTCTGTTCGTGACAAGGTTACTTCCCTTCTCCCCTTCTGTTGCTGCTTTATTACTTTCCACGAATTTGCCTGCAGGGCGCCGCCATGTTTTCTGTGCTCGACTGCGAGCAGACCACAGGCACATTACACCCAAAATTCTTGTAGGCATACACAGACGCAACATAGCATATACAGACAATAACACCCACAACACTTCAACTGCATATGAAAGGAATAAAAATAAATCCGCAAATCAGTCGCGCACAAAACACCAGAAAGAAAAACAAGGAGTACCAAAGCGGCGTGCAGAAACTAAACTGACTCGGAGACTGAGAAGAAACATTTATCACACGATGTGGATAGCAAACATTAAAATAAAACAGATAAGTCAAGCAAAAAATAAACACATCGAAAACACAATAAACAAAGGTAAAGAAAACAAAAAGAGATGCTTGCCGACAGTCAGTGTGTGTGTGCGTGGTTTGCCGTGTGCGTCAGCGGGGTGTGTGTGTGTGTGTGTGTGTGTGCGTGCGCGTGCATGCGTGCGTAGGCTACGTTCTTGCGTGTGTGCGTTCGAATGAGAAAGAAGAGAGAGAGAGGATTGAACAATGAGGTCACGTTCTCTGTCACATGAATACATATACACACACTGAAGGCTACTTCGGACACGAACACTTGCCAACAACTGTGGTTGGACATGCTTTTGAAATGTAATATTTTTTCGACATGATTTCTGGACATACGAATCCCGCTGTGTTGCCTACTGATGTTGCGAATGATGAAGGTTTTGAGTTGACTGACCTTGAGGAGGGATTGCATCAGGCGTTTATCGTCTCAAATTATATCCTTGCTACTTTTCAGGAGTCAACTATTGCCATTCATGGTAACTTGGATAGTCAATGTTTTTATTTGTTTGATTCCCAATTGACTGCAATCTCTATGTGCCACAGAAAACTTCCTCAATAAGCTAAATTCATCTCTATTCCGATTTATCTGGAAGAAAAAATATTCAAACAAAAGAGCTTATGAAAAAGTTAATAGAAAAGTAATGTGCCAAGAGACAAATCTTGGAGGTCTGAAAATGATTAATGTCAAAGATGTACAAACATCATTTCTAATTTCATGGATTATGAGGCTGCTGGACGGAAGTAACGCAAAGTGGCAACAGATTCCATTGGCATCCTTTTTAAATCTGGGCGAACGCTTATGCTGTCTGCGCTCAAATGTGAGTGCAGACAATTTTAAAGGACTAGGTGCCATAAAGCAATATTTCTGGAAACAAGCTTTTATCACCTGGCTAAACAATAAACACAAGATCAAAGAAATAAGCAGTAATGAACAGCAGATAAGTGTACGCAATCAAACCTTATGGAATAATACAAATATAAGGTACAGGAAGCAAACGCTATACATGAATGACTGGATAAAGGCTAAAATATGCGTTGTTAAAGATGTTTTTAACGATAACGACATGTGCTCTTTTGAGGAAATATGTGAACTAACTGGATATAAACAGTCTCGCCTATTTGAATATAATGCAATACAGACTGCCATTAAAGCTCTATTATTGCGTGATACGGGTCAGGCCCGTTCTGATCATATGCCATTTATACAATTATCTCCACGCCAAATTCGCCTAAAGATGTTAAATTATGAGATAAAGGAGCCAAGCTCAGCTGGATTTTGGTCGAACAAATTAAATATTACATTAGAAGATAAACACTGGAAATTAGCTAACGAATGCTCGACAGAAACCCGTCTTCGTCTATTGCATTGGAAAATTTTACACAATATATATCCCACCAATATTTTGCTACATAAGATGGGAATTCGTCAAACAAATCTTTGTCAGTATTGTAACGAAACCGACTTCATCGAGCACTTTTTTTGGCAGTGTAGAGCAGTGCAACCCATATGGCAGGAATGTCAAGGGTACATATTTAAATGTACAGGCAAAAATATAAAGTTAAGCTGCGAAGAGGCTCTTTTTGGGTATTTCACACGTGATATCCCCAGAGAGAAAACCTTCATAATTAATCACCTTATATTGATATCGAAAATGTGCATAAGCCAGTTTAAGTACGGAAATCCAAAAACTAACATGAAGATCTTATTTCAGAACCAAGCTCGAGTTCGAAATTTCTAGTAAAATTGAACTGTGTATAAGAATATAGATAACTAGTAGTATTGTGCTGTTAATGTAAAGTTATTTATATATGCGCTGTATGATGCTGTGCTGAAAACTGGTACTGTAATTGGTAATTTGTAAATTCTCGCCTTTGTCTATCGAGCGTTGGATTAATTAACTTGTTATGTATTGTCCCGCTGAAAATGTATTATATAACAGAATTATGGGAACAGCAACAACAACACACGCACACACACACACACACACACACACACACACACACACACACACACACACACACACACACACACACACACGCACATACACGCAGACATTAGTTAAATTGTAATGTAAAAGAAAACAAAATTAAAACTTCATTAAAAAAAAAAAAAAAAGACCAATGAAGAAGGATATGCTCACCGCCCAAAAAGAAAGAAGAAAAAAAAAAAAAAAAGACGAAAGAGGCAAAAAAGATGGGTTGAAGCAGCCTTGCATGCAACTGAGGTCGAAAAAAAAAAAAAAAAAAAAAAAAAAAAAAAAAAGGAGTACCAAAGCGGCGTGCAGAAACTAAACTGACTCGGAGACTGAGAAGAAACATTTATCACACGATGTGGATAGCAAACATTAAAATAAAACAGATAAGTCAAGCAAAAAATAAACACATCGAAAACACAATAAACAAAGGTAAAGAAAACAAAAAGAGATGCTTGCCGACAGTCAGTGTGTGTGTGCGTGGTTTGCCGTGTGCGTCAGCGGGGTGTGTGTGTGTGTGTGTGTGTGTGTGTGCGTGCGCGTGCATGCGTGCGTAGGCTACGTTCTTGCGTGTGTGCGTTCGAATGAGAAAGAAGAGAGAGAGAGGATTGAACAATGAGGTCACGTTCTCTGTCACATGAATACATATACACACACTGAAGGCTACTTCGGACACGAACACTTGCCAACAACTGTGGTTGGACATGCTTTTGAAATGTAATATTTTTTCGACATGATTTCTGGACATACGAATCCCGCTGTGTTGCCTACTGATGTTGCGAATGATGAAGGTTTTGAGTTGACTGACCTTGAGGAGGGATTGCATCAGGCGTTTATCGTCTCAAATTATATCCTTGCTACTTTTCAGGAGTCAACTATTGCCATTCATGGTAACTTGGATAGTCAATGTTTTTATTTGTTTGATTCCCATCAAAGAAACAGAAATGGTAACCATTCTTCAAATGGCGCTGCAGTTTTGATGTCATCAAGTTAATTCCTTTGCAGAATTGATTGATTTTCTCAAAAGCCATTATCAATGTGTTTATCAATTAACACCTGTTCATTTCTGTCCAACTGCAATGCAAACTCAATGTGGAGGAAACAAGGATTCATTACAAACAAGTCATCCCTGTACATCAACAGATTTATGTACCTCAATCAATACTGCTAGTATGAGTGACAGGAATCTAAAAGAAAAAACAACCAAACGCAAATGTACTACTACTTCTACGACTCGTTTGAATGTAAAACAGAAATGTAACACTATCTGTGACAATGACGGTTCTACGACTCGTTTGAAGGACAGTATAGATCGAACCTTAACCCACAACTACGACAATTTGTGTCAGACTTTTTTGAACAGGAAAATATGCCTCTGTTCAACAGTAACCAAAACATGGAAGATGTTTTTGAAACTTTACAGAAATGTAACACTAGCCTATCTGTGACAATGTTGCTTTTGAATTGAACCCACATTTGTTGAACAGGAGAGAATGTTCCTGTTCAACAGTGCCCAAAACACTGAATCTGACGTTTTTGAATCTTTTCTGTCATCTAACTGAATCTGACGTTTTTGAATCTTTTCTGTCATCTAACCCAATTGCTCATGACTTCATCGATCTTGAACATGCCTACTTTTCAAAGAAAGACAGACAAAAGCGAAATCTGCATGTTAGCCATCTGCCTGAAATGGTCAATGCACTTTTGTAAAATTGTCACAGCTGTAATGCACTTTTGTGAAATGGTCAGTGCTGTTGTGCACTTATGCAAAACTTGGTGCTGTGCTGTTAACATTTGAACAAAATGCATTTTGTTCAAATGTTTAGTGCAACTTGCTACTATATAATCGCTGTATGCGCTTTGTGGTAATAATGCACTGTTGTGAAACGTTTGCGCTAAATGTTGGCACTATGCATCATTGTTGGAGCACCCTCCTGTAGATGCACCATGCTGAAAAATGTACTTATGAATCAAGCATTGACTGAAATAAACAATTTATATATCCAGCACAACATGCAATTCATTAACTTTTGACCCTAACCTTTAACACTTCCCAAAATAAATCTTTGGTGGACATTGCATCGACGCTGTTCATTTTGAATGAACATTTTTCTTGTAATACTTGATGCACGAAAAACTAAATAGGTGAATGAATGAGAAAGTGAGTGAGTGAGTGAGTGAGTGAGCGAGTAAGCAAGTGAGCGAGTGAGTGAGTGAATGAGTGAGTGAGCGAGTGAGCGAGTTTGTAAGTGAGTGAGTGTAAGTAAAGAGTGTTATGTTATCCCTAGACGTGGTCTTTGCGTTATATCTCAGCGTGTTTTTTTGTCTCTCTCGCAAATAACGGGTTGGAGACGATGGGCACATTCAGCTTTGAGCTGTTTTGTTGTTGATTTTGTGTTTTTGTGTTACTGTGTTTTTTTTTAAGCCGAAGCACATTTTTCATAAACTGCAACAAACAACCGAACACAAAAAAGTCAAAACAGAACACACACAAACTCACAAACATACATCTTTGAAACGAAAAGACGAAAGCGCTCTAAAGATGGACTGTACTTAAGTGAGAATTATGCGCTACCAACCTTCTGGCACCTGAGATAATAACAAGCATTGACATATAACAAGCGACTCCCATCTTAAAACAAACAAAAATAACCACCCAAACAACCAAACAAAGAAATGCACACACAAAACTGAAAAAAATAAACAACTGAATGAAACATAACTGGCGAAGAAGAGTGCCAGCACGACATCGGCTTAATTAATACTCACTAAAGACAATTCAGACCCCGTGTCGATTGTCAAAATGGCTATCCACCCAGTACAGTCAAAACAAACTTGTAAGACCCCAAACATCTGAGATACTCAAGTCTTAAAAGACCAGGAGCCTTAAAATGGGGGTACATTTACAGAGGTTATGAACAGAAACAACAAAGAGAACAATCATTCATTCGCTCGGGTGGGCGAAAACTGAAATCCATCAAGATAAGTTTATTGTGATATTTGTTTGTCTGTACACGTTAAAGACCGATGGGTCGACATATTTGTGACTGTAGCGTAATTTTGTCAATAACAACGTTTCAACAACTTACCTTTCTTGTATTTTGAAGCAAATGAGCAACCAAACAAACGTACAAAGCAAGCAGAGGAGCAACCAAACAAACGTACAAAGCAAGCAGAGGAGCAACCAAACAAACGTACAAAGCAAGCAGAGGAGCAACCAAACAAACGTACAAAGCAAGCAGAGGAGCAACCAAACAAACGTACAAAGCAAGCAGAGGAGCAACCAAACAAACGTACAAAGCAAGCAGAGGAGCAACCAAACAAACGTACAAAGCAAGCAGAGGAGCAACCAAACAAACGTACAAAGCAAGCAGAGGAGCAACCAAACAAACGTACAAAGCAAGCAGAGGAGCAACCAAACAAACGTACAAAGCAAGCAGAGGAGCAAGACAAAGTACAAGCAATCAAACGCAATCTTGCTAGCCCAAAATTCACCTAGAAAGAAAGAAACAGAAAGGGTGAAGAGATGATGATGACGATGATGGAACTTTATTTTTCAAGGATAGAGGTTTATGGCTTCGCGTATTCTTATACAACCGGTCCTTTTGGTTTTTTTTTTTAGAGAGAAAAGAAACGAAGCAGTGCACACAAACATAAAATAGGGGCCAATCAGAAGTCGAAGATCAAAGATCGACGTTCAATTTTTGTGGGAATGGGAACATCATGACATGACCTAAGTTTCTGCTTAGTTTGCTTTTTTTCTCCATCCCCCAAAGGCACAACAAGAGAGGATGTAGGAAAATAAGACAAATTCACGTAATAAATGTATGTCTAAAATTACCGTTCTCATGTATGAAGGCCGTTGAGTCCCCATGACCTCATTTTCCCTGATCATCATCAGCTGATTCTGTGTCTTCTCAGGTTCGCGCCTGCGAAGATTATGACAAATCATAGCTTGTGATTTTTTGCCCCCAAGGTTAATGTAAACTAGGATATCCGCGTTTGCGATGATAATGACCTGGCAGGAAGGCAATTACAAACTCTTCTCCCTGAGGGACGGTTTCTGTCGATATTCGTATCGAAGTTTGTCTGCCCAAAGAATACATCTGAATCATCTGTCTGCGTGTCCGTGTGTTTGTGTGTTAGTGTGGCGATCTGCGATCTGAAAAAAAAAGAAGTCTTAACTCTCCATGCGTCTGTATGTGTATTACTCTGTATGTCTGCTTGTCTGCTGCCCGTATCTGTCTCCGTGTCTTTAAGAAATGATCTGGTTGTTTATATTAATGTATATATAATTACCATTTTAATTATAATTATTTATAATTAACAATAAGTTAAACCAGTATGTAGGCTAAAGTCAAGCGTTTATAAGAACGTAGGTCGTTGTAGTCTGTTATATTCAATAAAGTAAGCATGTATATGTAGGCTAAAGTCAAGCGTTTATAAGAACGTAGGTCGTTGTAGTCTGTTATATTCAATAAAGTAAGCATGTATGTAGGCTAAAGTCAAACGTTTATAAGAACGTAGGTCGTTGTTGTCTGTTATATCAAACTTACCATCCCGAAGAAGGCAGTAACGTGGCGAAATATTGATTATAGATATAAACGTACCTAACCTGGTTACTGGTGTTTTTTTAATTTTATCTAAATGATCTGGTTGCATCTCAGATTCCTTCCTGTCGGTGTAGGCCATCATGATAGAACTTGCTCTTGTGAGCACAACAAGTCCTTGTGATTACCATTGAAGTAACGGAATGAACTGCACAGATGCATTTCGTTTCATGGGATTTGGAACCATCCTGATAAGCCCTCACAGTTCTGTATCTGTATCGGTATAACGCCGGCAGAATCCAAACTTTGGCTTAGTTCCTCACAGCTCTGTCCAAGCAGGCTTTTACACATAGCTGTGTTGGAGCATCCTTCCACTTGATCTCATATCGGCTTCTTCACGTCCGTCCTCGTTCATTTTTTTATTTTTTATTCTATTTTTAAATAACTGGGAATTCCTGTTGAAATAATTGTTATCACTTGTCTTCCGTCGTTTACTGTCATCTTATTTTATTTTGTTTTTTTAATTAACTGCGAGAAAAAATACAAATTCCCCCTATTAGCAATTTTCTCTGATTTTGATGCTATATAGAATTTTAGGCGCTCTGTTCACTGAGAATACCCCAGTGCCTAATTTGAAGTCTGTGTAATCTATACTCAATGAGTTAAACCTGTTTGTAGGTTAAAGTCAAGCGTTTATAAGAACGTATAAGATATACAATAAGATAAGAAAACTGATGTCATTGTAGTCTGTTTACTCAATAAGTTAAACATGTATGTTGGCTAAAGTCAAGCGTTTGTAAGAACGTAGGTCGTTGTAGTCTGTACTCATTAAATGATACCTGTATGTAGGCTAAAGTCAAGCGTTTATAAGAACGTAGGTCGTTGTAGTCTGTACTCATTAAATGATACCTGTATGTAGGCTAAAGTCAAGCGTTTATAAGAACTCAGGTCGTTGTAGTCTGTACTCAATATATGATACCTGCATGTAGGCTAAAGTCAAGCGTTTATAAGAACGTAGGTCGTTGTAGTCTGTACTCAATAAATGATACCTGCATGTAGGCTAAAGTCAAGCGTTTATAAGAACGTAGGTCGTTGTAGTCTGTACTCAATAAATGATACCTGTATGTAGGCTAAAGTCAAGCGTTTATAAGAACGTAGGTCGTTGTAGTCTGTACTCAATAAATGATACCTGTATGTAGGCTAAAGTCAAGCGTTTATAAGAACGTAGGTCGTTGTAGTCTGTACTCAATAAATGATACCTGTATGTAGGCTAAAGTCAAGCGTTTATAAGAACGTAGGTCGTTGTAGTCTGTACTCAATAAATGATACCTGTATGTAGGCTAAAGTCAAGCGTTTATAAGAACGTAGGTCGTTGTAGTCTGTACTCAATAAATGATACCTGTATGTAGGCTAAAGTCAAGCGTTTATAAGAACGTAGGTCGTTGTAGTCTGTACTCAATAAATGATACCTGTATGTAGGCTAAAGTCAAGCGTTTATAAGAACGTAGGTCGTTGTAGTCTGTACTCATTAAATGATACCTGCATGTAGGCTAAAGTCAAGCGTTTATAAGAACGTAGGTCGTTGTAGTCTGTACTCAATAAATGATACCTGTATGTAGGCTAAAGTCAAGCGTTTATAAGAACGTAGGTCGTTGTAGTCTGTACTCAATATATGATACCTGCATGTAGGCTAAAGTCAAGCGTTTATAAGAACGTAGGTCGTTATAGTCTGTACTCAATAAATGATACCTGTATGTAGGCTAAAGTCAAGCGTTTATAAGAACGTAGGTCGTTGTAGTCTGTACTCAATAAATGATACCTGTATGTAGGCTAAAGTCAAGCGTTTATAAGAACGTAGGTCGTTGTAGTCTGTACTCAATAAATGATACCTGTATGTAGGCTAAAGTCAAGCGTTTATAAGAACGTAGGTCGTTGTAGTCTGTACTCAATAAATGATACCTGTATGTAGGCTAAAGTCAAGCGTTTATAAGAACGTAGGTCGTTGTAGTCTGTACTCAATAAATGATACCTGTATGTAGGCTAAAGTCAAGCGTTTATAAGAACGTAGGTCGTTGTAGTCTGTACTCATTAAATGATACCTGCATGTAGGCTAAAGTCAAGCGTTTATAAGAACGTAGGTCGTTGTAGTCTGTACTCAATAAATGATACCTGTATGTAGGCTAAAGTCAAGCGTTTATAAGAACTTAGGTCGTTGTAGTCTGTACTCAATATATGATACCTGCATGTAGGCTAAAGTCAAGCGTTTATAAGAACGTAGGTCGTTATAGTCTGTACTCAATAAATGATACCTGCATGTAGGCTAAAGTCAAGCGTTTATAAGAACGTAGGTCGTTATAGTCTGTACTCAATAAATGATACCTGCATGTAGGCTAAAGTCAAGCGTTTATAAGAACGTAGGTCGTTGTAGTCTGTACTCAATATATGATACCTGCATGTAGGCTAAAGTCAAGCGTTTATAAGAACGTAGGTCGTTATAGTCTGTACTCAATAAATGATACCTGTATGTAGGCTAAAGTCAAGCGTTTATAAGAACTTAGGTCGTTGTAGTCTGTACTCAATATATGATACCTGCATGTAGGCTAAAGTCAAGCGTTTATAAGAACGTAGGTCGTTATAGTCTGTACTCAATAAATGATACCTGTATGTAGGCTAAAGTCAAGCGTTTATAAGAACGTAGGTCGTTGTAGTCTGTACTCAATAAATGATACCTGTATGTAGGCTAAAGTCAAGCGTTTATAAGAACTTAGGTCGTTGTAGTCTGTACTCAATATATGATACCTGCATGTAGGCTAAAGTCAAGCGTTTATAAGAACGTAGGTCGTTATAGTCTGTACTCAATAAATGATACCTGTATGTAGGCTAAAGTCAAGCGTTTATAAGAACGTAGGTCGTTGTAGTCTGTACTCAATAAATGATACCTGTATGTAGGCTAAAGTCAAGCGTTTATAAGAACGTAGGTCGTTGTAGTCTGTACTCAATAAATGATACCTGTATGTAGGCTAAAGTCAAGCGTTTATAAGAACTTAGGTCGTTGTAGTCTGTACTCAATATATGATACCTGCATGTAGGCTAAAGTCAAGCGTTTATAAGAACGTAGGTCGTTATAGTCTGTACTCAATAAATGATACCTGTATGTAGGCTAAAGTCAAGCGTTTATAAGAACGTAGGTCGTTGTAGTCTGTACTCAATATATGATACCTGTATGTAGGCTAAAGTCAAGCGTTTATAAGAACTTAGGTCGTTGTAGTCTGTACTCAATATATGATACCTGCATGTAGGCTAAAGTCAAGCGTTTATAAGAACGTAGGTCGTTATAGTCTGTACTCAATAAATGATACCTGTATGTAGGCTAAAGTCAAGCGTTTATAAGAACGTAGGTCGTTGTAGTCTGTACTCAATATATGATACCTGCATGTAGGCTAAAGTCAAGCGTTTATAAGAACGTAGGTCGTTATAGTCTGTACTCAATAAATGATACCTGTATGTAGGCTAAAGTCAAGCGTTTATAAGAACGTAGGTCGTTGTAGTCTGTACTCAATAAATGATACCTGTATGTAGGCTAAAGTCAAGCGTTTATAAGAACGTAGGTCGTTGTAGTCTGTACTCAATAAATGATACCTGTATGTAGGCTAAAGTCAAGCGTTTATAAGAACGTAGGTCGTTGTAGTCTGTACTCAATAAATGATACCTGTATGTAGGCTAAAGTCAAGCGTTTATAAGAACGTAGGTCGTTGTAGTCTGTACTCAATAAATGATACCTGTATGTAGGCTAAAGTCAAGCGTTTATAAGAACGTAGGTCGTTGTAGTCTGTACTCAATATATGATACCTGTATGTAGGCTAAAGTCAAGCGTTTATAAGAACGTAGGTCGTTGTAGTCTGTAGTTGATGCCTACAGATTGACTAAATGTTTTTATATCGCTTCACGCGACTTGTGTTAGGGGCCCCAATTAACGGACACTTAAGGTTAAACCCATTTTTGTCACAAAGTATATAACATAGCGCAATTTTGAAAACGGATTATTGTAGATCTAACCTACCGTTATCTTCATGTTGAAAAAAAGTGAAAAAATCTGTTATACTTTAAAAGTTATTAAGGTTTGAATTTTTCGGCAAATTGTCCGGTTTTGGGAAACCTACTGCCTAAATCCGGACAGGGGGTCACCAAAATCCGTTGCTTAATAGAGTAACAAAAGTTGCAGAAACCATGTTTTAATTAACAATTGCAACCGTTTTCTTTTTCGTGAACATTTAATTATTATGTTGGTTTTTGCAACTTTTGTCAGTCAAAAAGCAAGTTTTTATGAAGATATGTATCTTTTTCTCGAGAGAGGGTTATGCGTTATTTTTAGTCAAGCGAATTAACCGCACGTTCAACTACACACACACACACACACACACACACACACACACACACACACACACACACACACACACGCACATATGTAATATGTAATAAATATAGTCCGTTATTTGGGCGCACGTGGTGGACGGTATTTGGAAAACCCCACTAGTTGGAGTTACAATGCAGCTGTTGTAAAATGCGTTTATTGAGTATGTCGTATTGCATGGGAGGGGAAAGTCGCTAAGCCTGGAACAGTTAAGGAGAAACAGCCGTACCAGACAAAATAATTGATATTGCAAAGCGTTCTTTATATTGTCACATACTAGACTCTATCAGTAAATAAACGAACCACATAAAATAAAATAAAAGTCACGCAACTCATCAGACTGATCATAATAAAAATGTCTGCATTTGTTCCAGGTTGGACGCATGGGTGTGTAAAGTGGAACACTGTGTTGTCAAACTCGGAACACATACAAACACACCCTGACTCTCTTTCTAGCTCTGTCTGTGTCTCACACACACACATATACACCCACACACTCTCATTCACACACAAACAAGCACACATTGCCACACACACAAGATAAATAAATACGTCATAACATTTTGATTAAGCCATTTTATGTAAATGTCTTTATTTCAACATCATATTTTGATTTTTACCAAGGAAATAACAAATCGGATAACAATTTAAGCCTTAAATGTAAAACAAAAAGATAAATAAGGGCTTGGTCTAAAAAGGACTGAAAAACAAAACCTTAAAAAAAAGGAAAAAATAGGCAAAGAACCGATTTCGCAGACAATGTCCTTTGTCTTCTACTGTCAGCGCAGTCATCGTGTGATTACTGTGTGTACTTCTGGCACTATAACATATCCTCAGGGGAGTTGGTGCCACACATGAAGCAGTACCACGAAATTTCGCAGCTTCATTTGTACCCCTCTTCTGTTGACAAATAGATATAAAAGCAGGGCCGGACTACCGGGGGGGTTATGGGGGTTGCGCAACCCCCCCCCCCTAGCCTAAACATGTACCTTACTTATTTAATTTTTTTTTATTATTGCTTATTTTATGCCGTTTCATGCAAGGAACGACCATTTTCCTATCTCAGAATATGACCTACCCGTCAGCTTCGCCCCCTGACCCCCACAACGGGGGGGGGGGGGGGGGGGGGGGGTTCTAGGGTTTCCGGACCCCCCCCCCAGCCAAAAAATAAAAATATTGAATGAGGTATGCATTTATATTTCTTTATTTTACATTGAGTTTCAATTTTTGGGGTATTAATCAGTGACAAAATCTGCTGCCTGAAACTGGTAATGATCATCCTCAGAATGCACCAGATTGCACCATTTTGCATCCTTTTTTTCAACATTTTCCGGGGGGGCATGCCCCCGGACCCCCCTAGCAAGCTAGGCGCTTCGCGCCTTCACACCCATATCTTCACAATATACTTTTGAAAAAAACCAGTCATAAAATGAACTGATCCGCCCCTGCCGCCAGGGGGGATGTCCCCCTGGGCCACCACTGGCAACCCCCTCCTCCTCTTCGCCTAGTCCGGCCCTGAAAAGGGCTACCTGCCCAATTGACTAAATGTAAAAATCATTACGCATAAAGTCTCAAAGCAAATAACTAAGAACAGATTTAAGAACTGATTTTGCAGACACACAAACATTGCTTAGTACAGATTTCGAAGTCCTTTTGTCCGCTGCTGTCAGCGCAGTCCTCGTGTGCCCACTGTGTGCACCTCTGGCACTGTATCATGTTCTCAGGGGAGTTGGTGCCACACATGAAGCAGTACCAAGTGCTTTCCCCCGGGATAGAACGCATCGTCGAGAATGTTCTCCTTTTTCCCCTCTGATCAGAAGATATTCCCCTCTTGTTTCTCTGAGCAGAAGATTTTGTAGCTTCATTCTTTCCTCTTTTCTGTTGACCTGCACGCCTTTTTGCAAGTGAAATCTCCAGCTTTTGCTTGTAAGGAGAAGATTATTTTTTTCGTGATGATCTCTTCGACGAGCTTGTGGTTGTACGTTGCAGGACATCAGCAGCAGGTAAGCTTACATTTGCTGCTGACATCAAGCAATCATAATGACCAGAATCTCCCTGTAGAGTGTACAAAACAACGATGGGGGTGACGTTGGCAAATTTATTTTAGCTTCAAGAATGCTATTGATTAGTTATTGTTCTATCTCTGGTGTTAATGTAGGTCTTTCTGTGAACTTTACTTCTTCTTTTGCAAATTTGTTTGTTTCCTTCTAAATGACTTTTAAGAGTTGTGACAGTAACACCATATGCTCTTGATGCGCAACGCAAACCCATATCTCCGTTTTTCACTGCCGACAAAGAGCAGCCCATTTCTTCTGGTAACCACCGCCGTTCGGGTCTCATAATACTGTCAAACAAATTAATCAATCATTCAATAAAACTTATGGAAAGGAAAAACACAACAAAACCAAAAAGAGAATTGAGTACGTGAATAAAACAGCAGTGTTCTGTTTATTGTTTGATGAGGGTAAGATGGAACAGAATGCGGCAAAGCTGGAACACTGTTCCATGTTTGCCTCTCTTATGTGTTCCATCATTGCCGCATGGCACCTGCATGGATTTTGCGTTTTTCTGTTGGATACACGTGACGTTTCAAATCTTTTTTTCCGTTCAAGTTATTGCAAATCTATGAAGGTTTATCACAGCAATCAACATTTTACGTGAACGTACATAGATAAAGAGTAATAATACGAATTGTAGACGGTAGAACTAAGAAGAAGAAGGAAGGAAAGTTTAAAAAACGTACCATTTTTTTTTGTTTTGCCGCGGTAGTCATTTTTTTTGCTGGAATAATATCAAGGAATGTCACTAGACATTTCTGCAAAACAATTGTTCATGAATTGTTCCCCGTTGATCGCATATTGAGGTGTTCCAAGTTGGCCGACTGTTCCGGGATTGGCGACTTTCCCTTATTTACTAATAGAGTGTATGTACTATCTACTTCAACCAATCAATTCATCTTAGAAAGTCGTAACTTTTTGCTGCACTTAGTTTACAAATGTCTAAAATTACAGTGAGAGTGCGAAAAACAGAAAACCACTTACCGTGCAGAATGCGTGCGTTCAGTCGCCATGTTATTTTGGTTCGAAGTGTAAGGTGATATCACTGAATCGTTTCGCGCAAATTTTTTGTTGTTGTGACCTCCTATTTCTGAGATATCGCGTGTCCGTTATTAGGCGCCCGTCCGGTAATTAGGGCCTTTCCCCTATTTTACTTTTTCTTTTCTCGCTTTTTGGTGACACGCAAGGTCATTGCTGTCTGTGAACGATTTCATTTTTATTGAACAGTTTACAATGTTAATTACAGCCTCGAGAAACTGTCACGCTAGATTGAACTTTTATTACAACTGAGCGAGGCGTCAGTCAGTTTTAGAGCAGGCAAGTTTTACATAGATTTCCGTTTAGACTTCACTTTGCATCAATCAGCATATTTAGTACAGACGATTTGAAGTGAGTTTTTTTGTCTTTGTGTTTTGTCTGCAAGCGTTTACAAAAAGGATGTTTTGTCTGTGCAGAATGCTGGACTTGCGCTCGACCAATAGGATGAACAACACATGACCGTTTTTTGCAGCAATCTAATTCATTTGGTTTACATGAGATGAGTATTGATTTTCTGAAGTATTTTTTTGTGTTAGATATTGTGTGTTTAGGTTTATGGGTGATGGGGGCGTGTTCTGTTTGCGTTTTTAATAGTTTGATTAATAGCCTGCATGAGCTAGACTGACGCCAGGTTGTCATTCGGGTTTGTCATTTTGACGAGATAAGTTCAGTGCCGCCGATTCGAATATCCAAAATTGGGGACTCTACCAGCATTCATATCATTGGGATTGAATTGATATACCAAACGGGCGCAATGGCGTAGTGGATAAGACATCGGCCTCCTAATCGGAAGGTCGTGAGTTCAAATCCCGGCCGCGGCCGCCTGGTGGGTTAAGGGTGGAGATTTTTCTGATCTCCCAGGTCAACTTGTGTGCAGACCTGCTAGTGCCTTATCCCCCTTCGTGTGTACACGCACGCACAAGACTAAGTGCGCACGGAAAAGATCATGTCATCCATGTCAGTCAGAGTTCGGTGGGTTATGAAATCACGAAAATACACAGCATGCTTCCCCAGAAATCGGCGAATGCTGCCTGAATGGTGGGGTAAAAACGGTCATAAACGTAAAAATTCACTCGTGCAAAAACATGAGTGAACGTGGGAGTTTCAGCCCATGAACGAAGAAGAAGAAGAAGAATTGATATACCGACACAAAAACCGTAGCGTCCAATCGCGTTATTTGCAAATTGTTACAGATTATTTGAATTGCAGACTAAATTTCCTCGCGCATTTCCCTACGCGCAGGTTTGACATCAAAGGTCAATGTAACTGATCCAACACCAAGGATATGATTTCTTCGATCTTTTTACCAAAAACACTCTATTGATACCTCAAGCGACGGGCGCAGTGGCGTGGTGGTAAGACGTCGGCCTCCTAATCGGGAGGTCGTGAGTTTGAATCCCGGTCGCTGCCGCCTGGTGGGTTAAGAGTGGAGATTTTTCCGATCTCCCAGGTCAACTTATGTGCAGACCTGCTAGTGACTTAACCCCCTTCGTGTGTACACGCAAGCACAAGACCAAGTGCGCACGGACATGGATCATGTGATCCATGTCAGAGTTCGGTGGGTCATAGAAACACGAAAATACCCAGCATGCCTCCCCCGAAATCGGCGTATGCTGCCTGAATGGCGGGTTAAAAACGGTCATACACGTAAAAATCCACTCGTGCTAAAAACACGAGTGAAGGTGGGAGTCTAAGCCCGTGAACAAAGAAGAAGAAGAACAAGTCGCGTAAGGCGAAAATACAATATTTAGTCAAGTAGCTGTCGAACTCACAGAATGAAACTGAACGCAATGCAATTTTTCATCAAGACCGTATAGGCTACTCATAGCATCGTCAGTCCACCGTTCAGGCAGGGAAATTGACAAGAAGAGCGGGGTAGTAGTTGCGCTGAGAAGGATAGCACGCTTTTCTATACCTCTCTTCGTTTTAACTTTCTGAGCGTGTTTTTAATCCAAACATATCATATCTATATGTTTTTGGAATCAGTAACCGACAAGGAATAAGATGAAAGTGTTTTTAAATTGATTTGGAAAATTTAATTTTGATAATAATTTTTATATTTTTAATTTTCAGAGCTTGTTTTTAATTCAAATATAACATATTTATATGTTTTTGGAATCAGAAAATAATGGAAAATAAGATAAACGTAAATTTGGATCGTTTAATAATTTTTTATTTTTTTTTACAATTTTCAGATTTTTAATGACCAAAGTCATTAATTAATTTTTAAGCCATCACGCTGAAATGCAATACCGAAGTCCGGGCTTTGTCGAACATTACTTGACCAAAATTTCAGCCAATTTGGTTAAAAAATGAGAGCGTGACAGTGCCGCCTCAACTTTCACGAAAAGCCGGATATGACGTCATCAAAGACATTTATCGAAAAAAGGAGAAAAACGTTCGGGGATATCAATCCCAGGAACTCTCATGTAAAATTTCATAAAGATCGGCCGAGTAGTTTGGTCTGAGTCGCTCTACACGCACGCACGCACGCACGCACGCACACACACACACACACACACACACACACACACACACACACACACACACACACATACACCACGACCCTCGTTTCGATTCCCCCTCGATGTTAAAATATTTAGTCAAAACTTGACTAAATATAAAAAGATACCTCAAGCTAAGTTTACATAAATTTTGTTCTCATCCTCTCACAACCGTTCTTGAAAATAAACGTTCTGCTCCATTTTAAATCACTTGTGTTTCGACGATCTGCGAATGTGTTGTATTTTGGTTTGGCCTGAACGTTCTATGTTATATTAACCTTTTTTGGTTTTGAGTCTTTATCTTAGACAATAAACGAAAGACGGTATAGGTGTTTTGGATGCCCTATATATTAATATCTACGAAATTTGTCATTAACTTTTCAACATGCAAATACTATATCTGTGACAGTCGGTAAGGGCTAGTTGTGTGAAGAAATGTTATTTATCATGTGCACTCCAATGCACATCTTGTGTATTTATCATGTACAAGCCAATGCACATTTCGTGTTTTAATTTTGTACAATTCAATGCACATCTAGTGTATCTATCATGTACAATCCAATGCACATTATCTTGCATTTATCAGGTATAATCCAATGCACATCTTGTGTATCTATCATGTACAATCCAATGCACATCTAGTGTAATTATCATGTACAAGCCAATGCACATATCTTGCATTTATCACGTACAATCCAATGCACATCTAGTGTATTTATCATGTACAATCCAATGCACATCTCGTGCATTTATCATGTACAATCCAATGCACATCTCGAGCATTTAACATGTACAATCCAATGCACATCTCGAGCATTTAACATGTACAATCCAATGCGCATCTCGTGCATTTAACTTGTACAATCCAATGCACATCTAGTGTATTTATCATGTACAATCCAATGCACATCTAATGTATTTATCATATACAATCCAATGCACATATCTTGCATTTATCATGTACAATCCAATGCACATCTTGTGTATTTATCATGTACAATCCAATGCACATCTTGTGTATTTATCATGTACAATCCAATGCACATCTCGTGCATTTATCATGTACAATCCAATGCACATCTAGTGGTATCTATCATGTACAATCCAATGCACATCTCTTGCATTTATCATGTAAAATCCAATGCACATCTAGTGTATTGATCATGTACAATCCAATGCACATCTCGTGCATTTAACTTGTACAATCCAATGCACATCTAGTGTATTTATCATGTACAAACTAATGCACATCTTGTGCATTTAACTTGTAGAATCCAATGCACATCTAGTGTATTCATCATGTACAATCCAATGCACATCTAGTGTATTTATCATGTACAATCCAATGCACATCTAGTGTATTTATCATGTACAATCCAATGCACATATCTTGCATTTATCATGTACAATCCAATGCACATCTCGTGCATTTAACATGTACAATCCAATGCACATCTAGTGTATTTATCATGTACAATCCAATGCACATATCTTGCATTTATCATGTACAATCCAATGCACATCTCGTGTATTTATCATGTACAATCCAATGCACATCTAGTGTATTTATCATGTACAATCCAATGCACATTTTGAAAGTAAAGGCGTCAACGTTCAAAGATCTAGCTCAAAACAAAGCCTGCCAAACTTTCTCACGTTGTCACTTCAGTGCAGTATTATGAATATAATAATTTTATGTGCAATACTGCAACCAAAGATGGGCTTTCATGGCGATAAGCTCTCAGCTGAAATTCAATAGTTTGTTCTCCCCCATTTGTATGCTTGTTTGTTTGTTTGTTACTTTGTTTGTTTGTTTGTTTGTTTGTTTGTTTGTTTGTTTGTTTGTTTGTTTGCTTGTTTGTTTGTTAGTTTGTTTGTTTGTTTGTGTGTTTGTTTGTTTGTTTGTTTGTCTGTTAGTTAGTTTTCTTGTTTGTTTATTTGTTTGTATGTTTGTGTGTTTGTTTGTTTGTTTAACTTGTTTGCTTGTTCTTTTAAACATTAACATCGAACGTTTCATTAGTTTTGGATTTATTTGTTTTGTTTTGTGTGTGTGTGTGTGTGTGTGTGTGTGTGTGTGTGTGTGTGTGTGTGTGTGTGTGTGTGTAGGTGTATGTGTGTGTGTGTGTGTGTGTGTGTGTTTGTGAGTGTGTGTCTGTGTGTGTGTGTGTGTGTGTGCGTGTGTGTGTGGGTGGGTATGTGTGTGTGTGTGTGTGTGTGTGTGTGTGTGTGTGTGTGTGTGTGTGTGTGTGTGTGTGTGTGTGTGTGTGTGTGTGTGTGTGTGTGTGTGTGTGTGTTTGTGTTTGATATCGTTGAACCAGACGTGCTGTCACGCTGCTGTCAATACTAACATTACTTCATTATTAGTAACATATATCAAAATTACGAACACCATCATATTTTATCAACCAGCAACCTTCAACTCAAAAATTCATTATTTGCAATTTGCGAACACAATTGATGCAATCCACACTGTATACTTTGACAACCAGAAAAAAATTCTATCCACTGCAACCTACGATATTCTACATTTTTCTTCACACTACTGTGTGAGCAAGCCACGCTATAGCACGCCATAGAAATATAATTACGAGCAGCCTACCAGCATGCTGGACACAGCGGGATTAATACTTAGCGAAATAAAGCAAATGGCAATCACCCAGATGTCATTGTCACCAACCATCTGCTGCACGCTCCTGCCTTTCAAGCTCTGTTGCCTGATCTCTGTTTAAAGGAGCTTCGCAACGCTTAAAGGCCAACTCTGCCTTTCAAGCTCTGTTGTCTGATCTCTGTTTAAAGGAGCTTCGCAACGCTTAAAGGCCAACTCTGCCTTTCACGCTCTGTTGCCTGATCTCTGTTTAAAGGAGCTTCGCAACGCTTAAAGGCCAACTCTGCCTTTCAAGCTCTGTTGCCTGATCTCTGTTTAAAGGAGCTTCGCAACGCTTAAAGGCCAACTCCGCCTCGTCAAAATAGTATTAGTTTGCGTCACGGTCTCAGATACGGTCAGGCTTTTACAAGGGATAAGACCATCCCTTCACTTCAATCAATCAATCAATGACGCTTATATCGCGCATATTCCGTGGGTACAGTTCTAGGCGCTCTGCAGTGATGCCGTGTGAGATGAAATTTTATACGGCCAGTAATTGCAGCCATTTCGGCGCATATTTACCTTTCACGGCCTATTATTCCAAGTCACACGGGTATAGGTTGACAATTATTAACTGTGCCTAAGCAATTTTGCCAGGAAAGACCCTTTTGTCAATCCTGGGATCTTTAACGTGCACACCCAATGTAGTGTACACGGGGGGGGGGGGGGGGGGGGGGAGTTCGGACACCGAAGAGAGTCTGCACACAAAGTTGACTCTGAAATAAATTTCGGCCGAACCTGGGATCGAACTCACGCTGACAGCGGCCAACTCAATACAAATCCAGCGCGCTACCAACTGAGCTATATCCCCGCCCCACTTGGTCACATACCAACATTCAACACCCTCACTGCTTGCTGTGGTGAGTTGGAATTTTTTTTTATAAATAAATTGACGCCAGTGCCTTTTACGAAATAAATTCTAAAAAACATACAACTGTGGAACGAGAACTCCCAGGCGATCCACTGTTGGTATGTGACCAAGTGGAGGGATGGTCTTATCCAGACCTGTTTACCCCTAAAACATTGCATGTGTATTTTCTGGGAGCAAAATGAAGCGAATGTGTAGTTTTGTAATTGAATGTGTAGAATTTCTCGTGGACCTATCACAACAACAAGAACAATGATTACTACTTTTTACCACATGTATTGATGTAGTTTGCATTTATTTATAGCTTCATCAATCAAGTTACACAGCGCACAAGGATTTAAAGAACCAAATTTCACCAAATAAAACACATTATGGTTGACGAAGCACTGCACAAAACCAAAAACATGTGCACATAAACAGACCTTTCAAAAGTCTTTTTTGCCTTGTCCTCTGCCTCCTTGTCGGCACCCTTTTTCACAAAGCCATCCATTTTCTTTTGTTTCGGTTTGCCTTTCACTTGAGTCACTTCGTCCATTTCCTTGTGGGATTTACTATTCACATGACGGGTACAATCAAACTTTCCACCGTGACTGACAGAAAAATGGGAATTGCAGACAGTGCAATGAGCATGATGTTTTCCTTTCCGCGAAGAGACAAGGCATGGGTAGTCCTGATGATATTTTGGCAGACAGACTTGGTTCGGCGCTTTGCTCGTCTTTTTCTTTTGGTTCGGCGCATTGCTCGTCTTTATATTTAGTCAAGTTTTGACTAAATATTTTAACATCGAGGGGGAATCGAAACGAGGGTCGTGGTGTATGTGCGTGCGTGTGTGCGTGCGTGCGTGTGTGTGTGTGTGTGTGTGTGTGTAGAGCGATTCAGACTAAACTACTGGACCGATCTTTATGAAATTTGACATGAGAGTTCCTGGATAAGAAATCCCCGAAGGTTTTTTTCATTTTTTGGATAAATGTCTTTGATGACGTCATATCCGGCTTTTCGTGAAAGTTGAGGCGGCACTGTCACGCCCTCATTTTTCAACCAAATTGGTTCAAATTTTGGTCAAGTAATCTTCGACGAAGCCCGGGGTTCGGTATTGCATTTCAGCTTGGTGGCTTAAAAATTAATTAATGACTTTGGTCATTAAAAATCGGAAAATTGTAAAAAAAAATAAAAATTTATAAAACGATCCAAATTTACGTTTATCTTATTTTCCATCATTTGCTGATTCCAAAAACATATAAATATGTTATATTCGGATTAAAAACAAGCTCTGAAAATTAAATATATAAAAATTATTATCAAAATTAAATTGTCCAAATCAATTTAAAAACACTTTCATCTTATTCCTTGTCGGTTCCTGATTCCAAAAACATATAGATATGATATGTTTGGATTAAAAACACGCTCAGAAAGTTAAAACAAAGAGAGGTACAGAAAAGCGTGCTATCCTTCTTAGCGCAACTACTACCCCGCTCTTCTTGTCAATTTCACTGCCTTTGCCATGAGCGGTGGCCTGACGATGCTACGAGTAAAATGGCATTGCGTTCATGAGTTTCATTCTGTGAGTTCGACAGCTACTTGACTAAATATTGTATTTTCGCCTTACGCGACTTGTTTTCTTTTGGGTCGGTGGCCTTTCGGAGTCATTTTCTTCACAGTTCTCATCTTCACTTTCGTGTGCTCTGCGTTCAGCCATTGTGTCGAAACGCCCGCGTTCAGTTGTGCCCGGCATTCCCTTGGAGAAGCCCATTCGGCATTAACAAGCTACAATGCAACGCCCGCGGGCGCTTTACGCGCTGCACGCAGCAAACGACTGCTGGCAAAAAACATGGATTGGAAAATGGATCGGTCAAGCGAGATGAAGAAAATTACGGATTGTGATTTGCGTAGCCGAAAAAAAAAGAAAAAAAAAAGTTTAATTTAAAAAAAAAAACCGTTTGCGTAGAAAACGACAGACTTGCGTAGTTGCGTAGTATATTATTCAAATTCATAGTTTACTACGCTCAATGTGTAGTGTAAACAGGTCTGTCTTATCCCATGTAAACGCTGTACTGGCGTTGTGGGCTGACAAATGATTTCCATCGTCGTCAAAGCTCTGTTTGGCTTTGTTTAAAGGACCCTTCCAACGTTAGAGCAGAGTCGGTTGATTTTGATGTTTTGCGGTTTATGTTTTGAGAAAGAATGAGAGAGAGAGAGAGAGAGAGAGAGAGAGAGAGAGAGAGAGAGAGAAAGGGGGAGAGAGAGAGAGGGAGAGAGTGAGACAGAGACAGACAGACAGACAGGGAGACAAGCAGACAGGAAGACAAGCAGGCAGACAGACAGACAGGAAGATGGCAGAATAGAGGTTTCGGAGTGGGTGTTGGCAGACAGAGAATGACAATAAATAAAACAATAACAACACTTTTGTATTAATCAGCAGCCAAATTTAATCAACACACTGCCCCTGACAAAGAACACGAACGAATATCGAACCATGACATAGTTTCTCTACCATGAACAGAATATCAGTTTGACTATTTCCATTTTTTTTGTACTGGTCATTTCATTCTTTAATTAGATACAGAGCCCAAACATTTACAAAACATATTGGATATAGTCTCATATATAGTCTGATATTGATAACAATTACTTAAAGAAAAGCACATTCGCAAAAAAATAAGCTAAAACTTCAGGAATACAAAAGCAGAACTGTAGTACATGACAAGAATAACACGAAACAAGTTCAATGCATACAATTTTGTACTGGTCAAACACACATACTGTGAAGACAATATCATTATAATGCTAAATGTCAATAAATATTTAAGCGGGCACTCGCACGAACACACAGGCTAACACACGCATGCACACACGCACGCGCTCACATAGACACACACCCACACACACAAACTCACAGACACACACATAGACACGCACGCACGCACGCACGCACGCACGCACGCACGCACACGCACAGACACAGACACACACACACACACACACACACACACACACACACACACACACATACACACAGAAAACCAGTGTAATCTTAGGTAAGTCACAACAATTGCAAAAACAGGCATAATTCGCAGACAAACATCATTTGACTTTAACTCGGGAAGCATAATTGTGTAGAGCGGAGCATTTTTAGAACACTGAAGCTGAAAATAAAAACATTCATAATCTTAGTTCGAAATGACACACTTTTACAATGATGATACCAATCAAACAAGGAATACAATGACAAAACATGATATAACATGCACAGTATAAATGAACAAAAAATATACCAAACAAAAAGAAAGCTACAGATGTATAGAACAAAAGTACATGTAGAAGAATTTTTTTTAATAAATAAAGGACGAATGAAAGAAAGAAAAAAACTGTTAAAACATTTAGTCAAAACTTGACATTTGTCAATGGATGCAACATGCCCAATACCTTAACGAAAGAGATCGTCACAGATATTTATAATTATATACCAGTTTGAAGACCCTTCAAGCAGGGTTAAACCCTGGATACATGCGCTATAGAAATATTATGCATTATTATTATTTATTAATTTCACACTCCCTTCTTTTTAAAACATTAATTTGTTTAGATGTTCTGTTCAAAGCCTCTGTACGTTTGCCTCCATTTTAAGACTCCCTCATTTTTAAAACCTGATGTTTTCAGATTTTTGAGAGGGGGGTAATACTATTACAGCTTTTCTTCTTCTTCGGTCGTTGTTGGAATTGTTATTTTTTATATTTAGTCAAGTTTTGACTAAATATTTTAACATCGAGGGGGAATCGAAACGAGGGTCGTGGTGTATGTGTGTGTGTATGTGTGTGTGTGTGTGCGTGCGTGCGTGCGTGCGTGTAGAGCGATTCAGACCAAACTACTGGACCGATCTTTATGAAATTTGACATGAGAGTTCCTGGGTATGATATCCCCATACGTTTTTTTCATTTTTTTGATAAATGTCTTTGATGACGTCATATCCGGCTTTTCGTAAAAGTTGAGGCGGCACTGTCACGCCCTCATTTTTCAACCAAATTGGTTGAAATTTTGGTCAAGTACTCTTCGACGAAGCCCGGGGTTCGGTATTGCATTTCAGCTTGGTGGCTTAAAAATTAATTAATGACTTTGGTCATTAAAAATCTGAAAATTGTAAAAAAAAATAAAAATGTATAAAACGATCCAAATTTACGTTTATCTTATTCTCCATCATTTGCTGATTCCAAAAACATATAAATATGTTATATTCGGATTAAAAACAAGCTCTGAAAATTAAATATATAAAAATTATTATCAAAATTTTTTTTTCGAAATCAATTTAAAAACACTTTCATCTTATTCCTTGTCGGTTCCTGATTCCAAAAATATATAGATATGATATGTTTGGATTAAAAACACGCTCAGAAAGTTAAAACGAAGAGAGGTACAGAAAAGCGTGCTATGCAGCATAGCGTAACCACTACCCCGCTCTTCTTGTCAATTTCACGTTCGACAGCTACTTGACTAAATATTGTATTTTCGCCTTACGCGACTTGTTTTTATCTTCTTGTAGTTGTTGAGAGCCTGAGGAGATATGGTTATTAACGATCAGCTTCGGTATGTAGGTGCAGAGCAAGTATTTAGGTTTTGACCTGATTAAAGTTTGTTGATCACTTGCAGTTTTCTTTTTTTTTTTAATTGTCGATGATTATTTTTGCTCTAGTTCAGGACATTTTCTTTTTAATTTTTTTTAATTGTCGATACTTAATTTTGCACTAGTTCAGGACATTTTCTATTTTTGTCTCTGTTTTCTCGCTCACTAGCTCCGACCCCCAACGAATCAATGACCCAATGGTTTGATTTGGATATATATTAATAAGGGAAATGAATAGATGAATTAAAAAAAAACAAATTAAAAGAAAAAGAGGTCAATAACAGAAAAATGTGGATCTAGTGTGGTAAACGTTCTAACCTTTTTAACTTAAATTAAGCGTTTACCATATTAAGTCCGCATGACCGCTTTTCGGTTATAAACATTGTTAATGTTTAAATCAAAAGTCTGTCTCTGAAATCTGATTTCCACATTGGCTTTCCACCTAGTAGTGCATAGGACTTAACACACCACGCTCAACATCAGGAAACCGCAAATAATCATGGGACTAAAATCCGGTCCAACAATTAATTTCACCAAGGTCAAAAGTTAAAACAGAAATTAAACAGGCGCCTTAAAGGCATATGTACTCGATGACTATACACGCTAATTGCTTTACCAACAGCTGGAGACATGCTAAATTAAGTTCCCTGCAAGATATTGTGGTCTAGGACCCCTTAAATGTTGAGATATTTGAATTTTTATTTTGATCTAGATCGTCCTATTTATAGATTTGCCAACAGAGGTAGCGTTGACGCAAGGGAAATAACTCCGCGTCTTTGTTGACATCCTCACTTTTTCAGAGGCTAGAACAAGCTGTAATGCATGTATTATGGTCCGCGCATGGTGACATATCGTCATTATATGGTCTTATGGTGCGTTTGACATCGATTATGGGCAAACTACACTTTGTAAACACGGGAGCGCGTTCATATGCCTTTAAACTTACGTGCTGAACCCGTTCGTTCAAAATTCGCTCGTTAAATTATTCTAACATATCAAATTTGGAATAAACAGAAGTTGTCATTATCATAGATAATTTGACGTAGACTTTGTTTAGTCTTATTGGAATTATCTTTTTTTGAGGAATAATATTAAGAGTAATTGTAATTGATAAATAGATGATTATTTATTTTATTAGTACCCATTGTTGTATGTGTCCAGCAATCAAATCTGAGTTCTAAATATCGGGTTAAATTGAGATATGGAAAACAATTAATCCGATGACTATTTTCAATCTGAATGAAAGAAAAAGACAAAAAAGACAAAAGTGACAAAACGATGATGACAAACATGTCGTATGTATACAACAATAAAAGCAATAAAAAAGACATGAATATTCACAGAAAACAACGATTTCACTCGACTATATTTTCGCCCAAAATCAGGTAGACAGCTTTTTGTTTTTTGTCCTAAGCCAAACACAACCGATTCGTGCAAAAAACAACAACAACAACAACAAAAACATATAAAAAAGAAGAAGATAACACACACACACACACACACACACACACACACACATACACACACACACACACACACACACACACACACACACACACACACACACACAAAACACTGACCCGGGATAAAACAATGCAGTAAATGCAGCACACAAAACCAACCAAACAAACAAAAACAAGCACAGGAGACCAACTATTGACCAGTAACAAAATGTTCAATTAAAACAAAGCCTACTGAAAACCAAGCAAAGATAACAAACACGTCTTAAATTACAAACAAATAGCAAACTATCAACACTCAAAAAGACGAACAAACATTATCGAAGGGCAGCAGAGACAAGAAAATATGAACCATGAAAGGGTATGAACATCTTTACATGCCAGCACATGTTTTGGATCAATTCACAAGAAACACAAGTATGATCAAACTAAGTAAGAGTTTGTTTCAGCTGCTACGACGAAACAAATTATCTAAACATTGAAGAGAGCAGCATTACAGGTCAAACCGTTATTCCACGTTCTCTCAGGGGCGTAGCCAGTGTCAATCAATACATTCAAAAACAGCATCAGTACATAACATGGATTTAGGAACGTTTCACAAACTACACACGAGAGACAACGACGACTGTCACGATAACATAATCATTGACACTACTTGTTTGTCTAAAGCAATGCTGTTGACGGTAATTTGTGAGGAGAACATTGACAAACCGTGAACAAAGAAACCATCTTGTACAGTACATGCGGGTATAATATTTCATGCCAATAAACACGATCACTGGTCTAGTCATTTTCAACAGAAACTGAAAAAACACACGTTTTGTTCGTCGAATCTCCGACGACAGTGGTGAGAATTCAAAACAGCCGACGACCCGCGATCGCGTTCTAAGTGAGTTCTCGCGTAGGCAATTTGATGTCCATTTTCAAAAGACTTCACGACATACGGTCAAAAAGTAGAATATGTGTGTGCACTGTGTAACGACTTAACTTCATTTAATACTCAAACCAGGACACCTTCATGGTGGCTTTCTAACCATTGACAGGCGCAGTCCTCCGCTAAGGCCTAAAAAAAAAATAGGTGTGGTTACGGTAACCCGACCTACCCTATTTTTAGGGGCCGACCCTATAACTTTTTATTACATCTGTCAAAAAAAAAAAAATAAAAAAAACCCCCGAGTGCAGAAAAGTTAACGCAATGAAAGCGAAAGCGCTCGAGTCGCACACTTACTTCCCTGTCAAGTAGGTTTAATTTGTACACATTAAAAAAAAAAGTAAAAACAAAAAAGTGATTGCCTACCTTCCTACCCTATTTTTTTTTGGCTATGTTACCTTAACCACACCTTTTTTTTGGCCTAAGACATAACTGACTTTTGTGTGTGTGTGAATGGGACTTGTCCTTCTGTTTTGGCTTGATTTGCTCACCGTCTGGTAGCTGCTTTGAAACAGTCACAAATATATAAGCAGTGCTGCTCAGTGTGCACACATCTCAGCCAAGTTCAATCCCATACGCAGCTGTTCAACTGACTGGTGTCGCTAACTCAAAACATCACACGATAGACGGGCGAATTGGCCTTGTGGGTAAGACATCGGCCTCCTCATCGGAAGGTCGTGAGTTCAAATCCCGGCCACGTTCAAGCTTATACACAGCTGGTCTACTGAACACTGGTGTCACTGACTCAATACATCACACGATCATCGATCTCATGCAGACTCTTCGAGTTGCTTTGATGATGCTTCCTTCAGTGGAAATTGCACGTCAAACGGTGACAACGCACAGGCCTTTTGCTGGTGGTGAACAATTTCCATTTTGTCTTTACCTGTTTGTTCTCCCGCCTTCAGGCGAAGTCTTGTTGACTTCTGTACGTTTTCAGCGTACTCTTGACACAACGGGCTTGTCCAAGTTTGAATTTCTTCGCCGGTTACTAGACTAAAATATGGAGAATCAAGCACAGTCCAAGCACATACTTCCATGCATAGTGCTTACGTATGTGTTTCAAGTGCTTCCTTTGGTTTGAGAGATGTAGGTCTTGAAAACGAGCAAGGACATCTTTCATGGTCTCCGACTGGATGTTGAAGATAGCATAATTGTTCAGTTTGCATTTTCCCTCAAAAAAGACATTTTCAGAACAGACATACAAATGTGTGACTCACACTTCAGAGTAATGCCGTTTTTTGCATCTGTTGCTGAAGATCAGACCTATAGACTTAGATAGTCTTCGTATTCACTCCTCTGTTTTGAATGTCTCGCTTTGGGTGAAGACCTAACACCACGTACGATAGTCGCAAAATGCAGTTTTCGGTGTTAGGGAAGGTCTTAAAAGTTCACACACACTTGAAGAAGACTACGTCTCCCCCTGTCTCTTTGAGCATCTTTATGTTTTGCATAAGACTTTCACAGTCTTCGCAACCATTCCTTGGTCTTGGAAAACACCTAAGCCTTTGCCAGACTCTCAAATTATGTGTCTCTTTTGCTGTCGATCGTAGTCAATGCGATGACCAAGTACACACATTTGCAAACTTGTGTCCCGGCAACAAACCCTGAGACAGCAAACGATGTTCTTTGTCAAGCTCCAGAAACACACTCTTTTGCACACGTCTGAATAATATATGCTTCGTATACATATTATTCAGAGTTCAAGAATGTTGTCAAAAGATGATAGGAATATGGCTGGTATCGATTCATGCACGTTCGCAAATGACAATCATTAACATCACGCTCAGCAAAAAACCCTGTTACTGGCTTTGAGAATTGGTGGTATCTACATAATGTAAACAATTTATGTAGCTTCACACAAATTTTCAAATACACTATTGCAAACGTGTTGGACATTCACAAGTTTAGTTGGACAGGCAGGTGCAATTTTCTCTCCCAAAAACAGCCAAGAGTGACTTATTTTATTCTTATTTTAGTATTTCATTTTATTTCATATTATTTTATTTTATTTTACTTTATTTTATTTTATATCATTTGACTGTAATTTATTTTATTTTATTTTATTCAATTCTATATTTTTTTAGTTTAGTTTATCTTATTTATTTTATTTTATTTCATTTTATTTTATTTTATTTTATTTTATTCTGTTTTATTTAATTTTATTCTATTTTTTTTTATTCTATTTTATTTTACTTCCACCTGTTTGGGTGAGTTTGCAAGAAAGATTTGCTTTTTTCAACACAAAGTGAGTAAACTCACAGTTGAATTGCCCTTTCAGTTATTTTGACTGGTGTGAGTCAAAATATAATGCATCTTCAAATATCAAAGACGTTTTGTCGAATTTTACGAGTCTTGTGCTGCCACTCAGTACACATTTATTTTGTAAACTTTATGGTCGCTATTACTGCATTCATTTTTTTGTTATTTAAAAAGAACAAGAGAAATACGCATACACACACACATATCAATAATCTCTCAGTGCTGAAAATCAACTAAAGTTGAGGCTTTTCTTTCCCCGGGTTGGACATGGCTCTTCAAATGCCAACACTTTCAACACGTACGCCAGTACACCTTCCAGAGGCAATTAAACTGGGCCTGTATGTCTATGTCACGTAGTGGTGACAAGTGTTTGACGACTTTTGTCCTTGGTGGCAATGTTGCGTTATTTTCGGCGCGATGTATTATTGTGTGTTTGTTGATGGGTGCATTCCGTGCGATTTCCCGGTGCCAGTTGCTATAACACTGTCAGCGAATTATGCACGCTTAGATGGCGTATCTCGTGCGCTACCTGCGGACCTCGCGTTGCAGCATTTTTGCGCAGGCCTTGGGTTCTGTTTCGTGTGTATGAGTACGACAGAACTGCGAGAGTTCACGGTTGGATGGCAGAGAAGCTGGACAGAGTCTGGACTGTGTGGCGGTGTTGGGGTTTTGTGGGCAACTACCAAGAGCCGCTGGGGTAATTGTGTGTTGGAATGTGTCTTGTTTCGTTTGTTTATTGGTTGTAATTATTGTCGTCTACTGTGGTGTCGTTGTCTCAGTTGTCGTGTGAAATGTTGTGTGAACTAACACTAGTTGACAGTTGTCAGTGGACAGAACGATTAGTGGTCAAGGTGACGTTTAAACCAAGTTCAAAACAACTCCAGCTTTTGCTTTGTTTGACGACTGTTATTTTATCAAGGGACGTTAACGTGTATTACAATCAAGAATGCCAAGCCTGGGTTGCTTTCCGTTCTTTGGAAATTGATTATAGCATTCATGGCTATTGTAAAGATTTATGGTTGTTGTAAATATTGTTGCCGGGTGATTGACAGCTCGCAAGATAATATTTCCTGGGGGTAATATTATTGTACACACCTAGGGCTGGGGGCAGTGGGGGAAAGGATATGTTTCGCCGACTCTGGGACTCAGTGGTTATCGAATGTGTTGCAGCTTTCTTTTCTTCTTGATGTTCTTCATCAACCCACCTGTTGCCTCGTCCTTGTCACCGGTGTTGTCACCGTGGCAGTATCCTGCAGCGCTACTGTGTCCCACTCTCAGCTTGGGATGTCCGCCCGCCTTCGGAGCTTGATTTGTGCACCGTCGAGGCCGGGTGGGTTCACCTCCACCGCCCTTCGTCTCCACCGCCGTCCGTCCTCGTTGTCGCCGGCGTTGATGGTGGTGACGTAGGGGGCTATAACTACGCTCTCGCATGAACTGACGCCGAGACCCTGGTTCCTCACCTTCAGGAAGCCCGCGCTGCATGAGCCGAGCTTCAAGTTACCCCGTCGACACTTCCGGGAAGGACCAGCTTACCTGCTTAATTGCAGGCAGTCTATCGTCGTCGTGACGTCACCGTCAAGGAACACTTATCTTCGCCGACAAAGAGCTAAGTCTTCCATCTTTTCCCCTCTCTTGTTCCCGGCCCGACGGTGTCAGTCATTTTTTTGTGTATACCCCACAGAGAGGAGAAACGTGTAAACATATGTATCGAGACAACGCAGGCTCGTCTCAATAACTCTTGATCTTCGGGAGGAGTCCCAAGATATGCATCAGGGAGTAGTCCCTAGACTTTCTTTGAATATTTGTTTCCTGCGTTTTCCCTATTAAATGTACAGGGTCAGTCTTTGTTCTCTTAAATCTTCAATTAATTGTTCCTGTTTCTTGTGAATTTCATGAACGATTACTGTGGCGAAGACCCTTGAATTATTATTGATCGCAATCTATCGCAGGTCCTTTTTCCCGTGTGTTTGATTGCCTAAGGCTGCAGCCGGACGTCTGCCTTGCCTTGTTTATACTTGTGTGTTGTCGTGATCTAGCACAGGGGTGCTGAGTAACTATTCCCATTAACCCTTACTAACCGCTTAATAGTTGTGTGCGTGTGCATGTGTTATAAGTGTGCTTGAAGTTGGAAACAGAGTGAATACAAATGTGAATAATAACTTGGAAAAGGATGCAAAACGGGCTTGGTTATTTCTTTTATTAACACCAACAACACAAGTAACTTACATTTCACGCCTTGACGTGACATATTTGGTGGAGATGCAGGGTATAAAACACGGTTGACATATAAAGCTAACTTATACTGGTTTTTTTTTATAAGTTCATAAGTTGTTAACCCTCTGTTTTACTTGTTCCCGTCCCTATTTGTTCACTTGTGTGGTATATAGCCTTGTCCCTTGTTGTGGGTTTTTCCGAGCTATTTCATCTTTGCGATTTGATTCACACTCGTTCTTCGTTTCGGGTTTCGGTCTTGTTTTCATGATGTCATGCACAGACGATGTCTAAGGACTCGTCTCCAAGGAAATTACGTTCTTTACCACGTGTTGATTATTCCGAACAAACAGTCACTGACGACGATAATTCTTCTTCCTCTGACGTAGTTGATACTTCGGAGTATTCGCTTTCTGATACCTCTTTTGTTGCCGCTCCTGCTCCTCCGCTGGCTGCTACTCCCTCAGGTAATCCTCCTACCACCATGGACTACCTTCAGTTAGGTAAGGAGGCCGGTCTTACCGGACGTGATTTGTTGGATTTTGTGGTTGAGGCCGAAGAGAGGAAACGTAACTTTGAACTAGAAGCTGAGGAGAGAAAACGCCGACTCGCCATGGAAGAAGAAAGCCACTCATACGCTTTAGCCAACCCGGAACAAACGCATGCTCACCAGGTTGCTTTGGCGGCCGCCTCAGTCACGTCCAAGAAATCAGACATTGGCATTATTGCCGACAAAATTCGGTTGCCTTATTTGGACGATGGGGATGATGTGGATACGTACCTGGCCAAGTTTGAGCGTATTGCTACGCAGATGAAGTGGGAGGTCTCGACTTGGGCCCTCAGGTTGAGTGGTCACCTCAAGGGCAAAGCTGCCGAGGTTTATACGAAGTTGTCATTTGAAATAGCTGATGACTATGATGTTTTAAAGGGTGCTCTTTTGAAAGCTTTCCATTGCACGGCAAAGACGTACAGAGAGAAGTTCCGCGCTGCCAAGCGTGTTGGTTCCGAGACATACGAGCAGTTATTGGAGCGCAGCAAGATGTATTTGGACCGTTGGCTTGATCTTGCCAAAGGCAATCGTGATTTTGACAGCCTCTATGACCTCATTCGTCTTGAGCAGTTCATCGACGGTCTGCCCGCTGATGTCAAAGCATTTGTGAAGGAGCGGTCACCCGTATCGGCTGACGCTGCTGCTGCCGCTGCCCAAGCTTATTTAGAAGCCCACGAGCCGGATTGCAAAAACCCGTTCTCTCGTCGTCAGACCGAGTCTGTCTGTGCCGTAAATACTTCCGGTGCCAAGAAGAAGCAGAGACAGCGTCGCCAGGCTGCCAAGTCTGAGGAGAGGGAGAGTCAGGTCAGTTCTCCTGCCTCTCAGGATAATTCTGAATCGGTGGCCACCATTAATGCGCCGCCCGGGGAAAAGAAACATTGTAATTATTGTAATCGGGATGGCCACGAGGCTGATTATTGCTTCAAGCGTGCTCGTGACGTCATAGCTCGCGAAAAGTCGTCGGTTACCGGTTCCGGGCAATCGTCCGCGATTTTTGGATGTGTTCATGTGATCTCCGCTGACGATTCTGTGCCAAAGTTGCGTTCTCGGTTGTGTCCAGATTGTCAGGCTGCTACCGCAGGCGATAACTACATGGTCAAGGTGAAAATTTGTGGCATTGAGACCGAGGCTCTCAGAGACACGGGTTCTAACATATCGCTGGCTCGGCGTGATATCGTCCCTAAATCATGTTTCACAGGCAAGACCCGCGATCTCACCGGGGCGTTCGGCCCGGATAGTCGCGTCGCTCAGATTGCCCACGTGGATGTAGAGACACCTTATTACTCCGGAGTTATCGAGATCAATGTCGTGAATGATCTCAACACTTCTGTTCTCATCGGGAATCACTTCACTCTTCCCTCCGGTGTGGTTGTCGAAGTCCCGACTTACGGCCCGCGCGATTCGTGTGCCGCTGTGACTCGTGCTCAGGTTAAGAAGGACGCCTGCGGCGATCTTCCCCTCGATCCTAAATCACAAGGTCTTCAGAAGACTAGGCAAGAACTGATTGATGCCCAGGAATCTGACCCTTCTCTCAAACGGATGCGTGATTTGGCTCGCGACCAGCACCCGTGGTCCTCCCAAGGTCAAGGCCGTGTGCGGTTCATGTATCGCGCCAACGTTTTGTACCGCGAGTATTGTGGTTCTGATGGAGTGTTCCACCGCCAAGTTTGCGTTCCTCACCCGTTCCGCAGCGAGGTCTTGACTCTAGGCCATTCTTCACCGATGGCCGGCCACCTAGCTGCTAGACGCACGTTGAGCGGGATCTGTTCGGATTTTTATTGGCCGGGCATGTGTGCCGACGTTCGCCGGTTTGTCGCATCTTGCGACTCGTGTCAGCGCACAGTTCCCCGCGGCAGTTTGCGCAGGGTTGCTCTCGAGAAAATGCCGCTGGTGGATGTTCCTTTCAAACAGGTAGTGATTGACCTCATCGGGCCCATCCATCCTCCGTCCGGCATGTCCCTAGTGCTTCAGTTATCTCTTTATAGACTTTTCCATGTCATACACTCTGGCATAGCCATCTTCGGTGTCACCTGTCACCCGCGGTTTCCTCTGGGATGGGGGTTTGTCACGTAGTGGTGACAAGTGTTTGACGACTTTTGTCCTTGGTGGCAATGTTGCGTTATTTTCGGCGCGATGTATTATTGTGTGTTTGTTGATGGGTGCATTCCGTGCGATTTCCCTGTGCCAGTTGCTATAACACTGTCAGCGAATTATGCACGCTTAGATGGCGTATTTCGTGCGCTACCTGCGGACCTCGCGTTGCAGCATTTTTGCGCAGGCCTTGGGTTCTGTTTCGTGTGTATGAGTACGACAGAACTGCGAGAGTTCACGGTTGGATGGCAGAGAAGCTGGACAGAGTCTGGACTGTGTGGCGGTGTTGGGGTTTTGTTGGCAACTACCAAGAGCCGCTGGGGTAATTGTGTGTTGGAATGTGTCTTGTTTCGTTTGTTTATTGGTTGTAATTATTGTCGTCTACTGTGGTGTCGTTGTCTCAGTTGTCGTGTGAAATGTTGTGTGAACTAACACTAGTTGACAGTTGTCAGTGGACAGAACGATTAGTGGTCAAGGTGACGTTTAAACCAAGTTCAAAACAACTCCAGCTTTTGCTTTGTTTGACGACTGTTATTTTATCAAGGGACGTTAACGTGTATTACAATCAAGAATGCCAAGCCTGGGTTGCTTTCCGTTCTTTGGAAATTGATTATAGCATTCATGGCTATTGTAAAGATTTATGGTTGTTGTAAATATTGTTGCCGGGTGATTGACAGCTCGCAAGATAATATTTCCTGGGGGTAATATTATTGTACACACCTAGGGCTGGGGGCAGTGGGGGAAAGGATATGTTTCGCCGACTCTGGGACTCAGTGGTTATCGAATGTGTTGCAGCTTTCTTTTCTTCTTGATGTTCTTCATCAACCCACCTGTTGCCTCGACCTTGTCACCGGTGTTGTCACCGTGGCAGTATCCTGCAGCGCTACTGTGTCCCACTCTCAGCTTGGGATGTCCGCCCGCCTTCGGAGCTTGATTTGTGCACCGTCGAGGCCGGGTGGGTTCACCTCCACCGCCCTTCGTCTCCACCGCCGTCCGTCCTCGTTGTCGCCGGCGTTGATGGTGGTGACGTAGGGGGCTATAACTACGCTCTCGCATGAACTGACGCCGAGACCCTGGTTCCTCACCTTCAGGAAGCCCGCGCTGCATGAGCCGAGCTTCAAGTTACCCCGTCGACACTTCCGGGAAGGACCAGCTTACCTGCTTAATTGCAGGCAGTCTATCGTCGTCGTGACGTCACCGTCAAGGAACACTTATCTTCGCCGACAAAGAGCTAAGTCTTCCATCTTTTCCCCTCTCTTGTTCCCGGCCCGACGGTGTCAGTCATTTTTTTGTGTATACCCCACAGAGAGGAGAAACGTGTAAACATATGTATCGAGACAACGCAGGCTCGTCTCAATAACTCTTGATCTTCGGGAGGAGTCCCAAGATATGCATCAGGGAGTAGTCCCTAGACTTTCTTTGAATATTTGTTTCCTGCGTTTTCCCTATTAAATGTACAGGGTCAGTCTTTGTTCTCTTAAATCTTCAATTAATTGTTCCTGTTTCTTGTGAATTTCATGAACGATTACTGTGGCGAAGACCCTTGAATTATTATTGATCGCAATCTATCGCAGGTCCTTTTTCCCGTGTGTTTGATTGCCTAAGGCTGCAGCCGGACGTCTGCCTTGCCTTGTTTATACTTGTGTGTTGTCGTGATCTAGCACAAGGGTGCTGAGTAACTATTCCCATTAACCCTTACTAACCGCTTAATAGTTGTGTGCGTGTGCATGTGTTATAAGTGTGCTTGAAGTTGGAAACAGAGTGAATACAAATGTGAATAATAACTTGGAAAAGGATGCAAAACGGGCTTGGTTATTTCTTTTATTAACACCAACAACACAAGTAACTTACATTTCACGCCTTGACGTGACAGTCTAGAGTCCCGTTTGCGGTGACTCATCCTTTGGCTTTAGCTTGCTTGAGATGAACATTAAAAACGCACACGAAATAGTCATGTTTTGACATGGGTGTCAACATCAGTCATAACTGTACATGTACATTGGAAGTCACGAGAAGCACATTTCCAGAATATAAGAAGAAAAATATCAGTCGCAACAGTTACTGTGTCGACTAAAAGTCAACAGGGGCATATTTCTCACGAAGCGGCCCAATTAAATGGAGTTTTAACGTCTTCGGTGACCCACTGTGGACAAGCATAAAACAATCCTTGCAGAACCAGACCTCTTACGAGGCAATCCTTCGAGAACAAACAACATCAGCAAGCGCCACCAATGCGACGTAGTACAAGTCAAACATATACATACTCCTCAAAACGCCATCCTTCATTAAAGCTCTTCAAAACATCCCCCATATTAATTCTTCCTGTAGAGCTGGTGATGCTTCGACTGAGGCCAAGAGAACAGCAATCCTTCCAGATCCTCTAAGATACATCGTAGTCAGCCACAACTACGCACTCAAACTGAAGAGGACAGACCTCCTCACAAAGTCATCCCCTCAAATCCTCAAGACCCGTTCACTCCTAGCTGGTGATGCTGCTGCTGAGGGGGAGGCTGCGGTTGGTGGGAGACGGTCATGTGACCTTGCTGCTGCATCACGCCGACGCCGGGCATGCTTCCGCTTCCGGTACTTCCGGCAGACATGGCGGACTGCGGGCTGCTAATCTCCTCCCGCTTCTGTAGCTTCTTGGCCTTGATCCTGCGATTCTGGAACCAGATCTTGATCTGGCGTTCCGACAGATTGATGAGCTGGGACAGTTCCCAGCGGCGGGATTTGGAGATGTAGGTGGAGCTGGCGTACTCCCTCTCCAGCTCGGCGATCTGGAACTTGGAGTAAGGGCGTCTGCGCTTCCTCAGCGTCACTGTTGTGGGTGCTATGGAGGTGGATGGGAGGTGGATGGACTGCTGCACGTCTGAAATTAGAAACAAGTACAGGAAATTATAGACTGGTTGGATGATTGAATGGGTGGATGGATGGATGGGTGGATGGATGGATGGATAGATGGATAGACTGCTGGACGTCTGAAATGAGACACACGTAGACAACATTATAGACTGGTTGGATGATTGAATGGGTGGATGGATGGAATGGGTTGATGGATGAATAGACTGCTGCACGTCTGAAATAAGAGAGAAGTAGAGGACACTATAGACTGATTGGTGGATGGAGTGGGTGTTTGGACGTGAGGATGGATGAAAAATTGACCGCTGAACGTCTGAAATGAGATACAGGCACAGAAAATTAAGTAAACTGACTGGAAGGATAAAAGGACGGACGGTTGGATGGATGGATGGATGGATGGATGGATGGATACATGGAATGCGCTTCTCGAATAAAATAAACGCAAAAGAAACCGGACTGATTGATGGATTGGATAGAATGGATGGATGGCTGCCCTGATGCACGTCTAGAAGGTGATACAGATCTAAGAAGTTGTCGACTGAGGTACACGTACAATGCATTGTTCGCCGATTTATTCCTGGATGGGTGGGCAAAAATAGCACACGGTGTTCTGACCTCACAAAGTACTGTGGTTAAAGGTGACAGTCATAGAAATCCATTTATGACAGAAATCCATTTGCCTAAAGTAAGTGGCTCAGCTGTTCAGTTGTGTATAAACTATGTTAGCTTAAACAGGATAAGTTATGTATTTTGAAAACAATTTCGTTTAAATCAAAAAGGATATCATAGATAAGCCTGCACCTGCGTGTGATGGTTCTAAACAGGGAGACGTCTACTGCCTTCAAAAGGTTGACTTTATCCTTAAATTAAATTCACTTCACGTTCTCCCATAAGTCTGGCTTTTGTGGTAGGGCTTTGATGTCCTATGGCAACATGTTAAATTCACAGACGAATGTATGATGATTTACTTGAGAAGGAATACATGTGTTGACACCTTCAGGACAAAACGTTACCGGTGTGTTACAACCTGTCTCTCCTTTACTATGTTTAAAGGTACAGGCGAACTTGCCTTTGCGAACATCTCTCAAAACCACCACCTGACCACAGTCACTAAACCGACGATCCCAGACACGGTTTTTTCTTCTCATAATTCACTTTTTTCACAGCGACCACCTGTCTGTGATTATCACTTTTAGTCGGTTCCTTGGGCGGTCGATATAATTTATAAGGTAACAAAGTTACCTTTACCTCATGAAAATACTTCGGCTCACCATCTTAGATCTGGTCATGCTCTTACATAGAATAAGACCATCCTTCCACTTAGTAGGGCAAAAAAAATAAGGGTAATAGCTGCCGGCATGCAACAGAGGTACACAACAAAATTAAAAGAATACAAATTTCCTTTCTGGTCACGTTCACAACAAATAAACAAGTCGCGTAAGGCGAAAATACAATATTTAGTCAAGTAGCTGTCGAACTCACAGAATGAAACTGAACGCAATGCCATTTTTCAGCAAGACCGTATACTCGTAGCATCGTCAGTCCACCGCTCATGGCAAAGGCAGTGAAATTGACAAGAAGAGCGGGGTAGTAGTTGCGCTAAGAAGGATAGCACGCTTTTCTGTACCTCTCTTTGTTTTAACTTTCTGAGCGTGTTTTTAATCCAAACATATCATATCTATATGTTTTTGGAATCAGGAACCGACAAGGAATAAGATCAAAGTGTTTTTAAATTGATTTGGACAATTTAATTTTGATAATAAGTTTTATATATTTAATTTTGAGAGCTTGTTTTTAATCCAAATGAAACATATTTATATGTTTTTGGAATCAGCAAATGATGGAGAATAAGATAAACGTAAATTGGGATCGTTTTATAAATTTTTTTTTTTTTTACAATTTTCAGATTTTTAATGACCAAAGTCATTAATTAATATTTAAGCCACCAAGCTGAAATGCAATACCGAAGTCCGGGCTTCGTCGAAGATTACTTGACCAAAATTTCAACCAATTTGGTTGAAAAATGAGGGCGTGACAGTGCCGCCTCAACTTTCACGAAAAGCCGGATATGACGTCATCAAAGACATTTATCAAAAAAATGAAAAAAACATATGGGGATTTCATACCCAGGAACTCTCATGTCAAATTTCATAAAGATCGGTCCAGTAGTTTAGTCTGAATCGCTCTACACACACACACAGACACACACACGCACACACGCACATACACCACGACCCTCGTTTCGATTCCCCCTCGATGTTAAAATATTTAGTCAAAACTTGACTAAATATAAAACAAGTCGCGTAAGGCGAAAATACAATATTTAGTCAAGTAGCTGTCGAACTCACAGAATGAAACTGAACGCAATGCCATTTTTCAGCAAGACCGTATACTCGTAGCATCGTCAGTCCACCGCTCATGGAAAAGGCAGTGAAATTGACAAGAAGAGCGGGGTAGCAGTTGCGCTAAGAAGGATAGCACGCTTTTCTGTACCTCTCTTTGTTTTAACTTTCTGAGCGTGTTTTTAATCCAAACATATCATATCTATATGTTTTTGGAATCAGGAACCGACAAGGAATAAGATGAAAGTGTTTTTAAATTGATTTGGACAATTTAATTTTGATAATAAGTTTTATATATTTAATTTTCAGAGCTTGTTTTTAATCCAAATATAACATATTTATATGTTTTTGGAATCAGCAAATGATGGAGAATAAGATAAACGTAAATTTGGATCGTTTTTATAAATTTTTATTTTTTTTTACAATTTTCAGATTTCTAATGACCAAAGTCATGAATTAATTTTTAAGCCACCAAGCTGAAATGCAATACCGAAGTCCGGGCTTCGTCGAAGATTACTTGACCAAAATTTCAACCAATTTGGTTGAAAAATGAGGCCGTGACAGTGCCGCCTCAACTTTCACGAAAAGCCGGATATGACGTCATCAAAGACGATTATCAAAAAAATGAAAAAAAACGTTCGGGGATATCATACCCAGGAACTCTCATGTCAAATTTCATAAAGATCGGTCCAGTAGTTTAGTCTGAATCGCTCTACACACACACACACACGCACACACGCACACACGCACATACACCACGACCCTCGTTTCGATTCCCCCTCGATGTTAAAATATTTAGTCAAAACTTGACTAAATATAAAAATAAGGTTCGTGAAAAACAAAGAAAAACAAGTCGCGTAAGGCGAAATTACTACATTTAGTCAAGCTGTGGAACTCACAGAATGAAACTGAACGTAGTCCGCCGCTAGTGCAAAAGGCAGTGAAAGTGACGAGCCTGTTTGGCGCGGTAGCGATTGATACAATATTCACCGATTGCTTTCAACATGGAGGGCGGTGCCCAAATTGTCTCACCTGTGATTTGTAAATGGAATTCCGAAGGCCGTAGGCCTGAGGGATTCCATTTACAAATCACAGGTGAGACAATTTAGGCACAGCCCGACATGTTGAAAGCAGTAGGTCGATATTGTAATTGTAAATCTATCCATTCAAAGGATCTGACGACGATCTCTTTCCTGCTTTCATGCGATGGTAAACAGACAGAATTGGTTCTGTTCTGTTCACACACTACTTTCAGTCCACCTACCTGCAAGGGTCAAGTCCCAAGAAATATGTCTCTGTATTCCTATCGTATCACTCTCCTCCTGTTTTGTTTTCTTTCACATACATTTTCCCTTCTTTTTTGACGGGTTTCTGGACAGCAAACTCAAAACAAATTCTTTTCATCACAAAAGCGATCTTTGGAATTGACTGACGTAGTCCGAAAGAATTCATGCATCAACTTACGTCACGTATCCGACGTCATCACTTCGCATACCTTATGGTCTCGGTATTTCGTTGGTACTTCATATTTCCTACTTGTAAAATGACCCTCAAATCTAACCGAGACTAGTTGAGGCTGTATCCATGCTGGCGACACGTGAAACTCATGACTTTTATTGATACGCTTGCCAGGAAGTGTACATTGAGGCAGATCCATTTGGAGGTGAGACACGCTGATTGCCTGACCGCTGAGTGATTGCATTGACCAATCAAAATGTCGAATTAACAAAGAAGGATTTACAATGCGCTGTGCTTCATAGCACGCTTTACTGTACCTCTCTTCGTTTTAACTTTCTGAGCGTGTTTTTAATCCAAACATATCATATCTATATGTTTTTGGAATCAGGAACCGACAAGGGATAAGATGAAATAGTTTTTAAAACGATTTCGGAAATTTAATTTTGATCATAATTTTTATATTTTTAATTTTCAGAGCTTGTTTTTAATCCAAATATAACATATGTATATGTTTTTGGAATCAGAAAATGACGAAGAATAAGATGAAATTGTTTTTGGATCGTTTAATAAGCGAACGACGAAGAAGAAGAAGGATCGTTTAATAAAAAAATAATTTTAATTACAAGTTTCCGATTTTTAATGACCAAACTCACTCATTAGTTTTTAAGCCACCAAGCTGAAATGCAATACCAAACCCCGGGCTTTGTCGAAGATTGCTTTGCCAAAATTTCAATCAATTTGATTGAAAAATGAGGGTGTGACAGTGCCGCCTCAACTTTTACAAAAAGCCGGATATGACGTCATCAAACGTATTTATCGAAAAAAAGAAAAAAACGTTCGGGTATATCATACCCAGGAACTTTCATGTCAAATTTCATAAAGATCGGCCCTGTAGTTTAGTCTGAATCGCTCTACACACACAGACAGACAGACAGACAGACACACACACACACACACGCACATACACCACGACCCTCGTTTCGATTCCCCCTCGATGTTAAAATATTTAGTCAAAACTTGACTAAATATAAAAAAGAGCACGTCTATAGGCCTTGCTTGTTGTGCTCCATTTACTAATTGACTGTATGCGGCTTTGTTGTCTGAAAACATTTTCTGAATAAAATTGTTAAAAAATTTTTTTTTTTAAATTCCTTCCCCTTGGCCACCTACCAAAAATCAACACCACGACTGCCTGCTGTGGTGAGTTGTAAAGTCACGGTGAATTAATTTCTCAGAAAGCCACCAGGGGCTTTTACGAACTTAATAATTAATGAGAAACAAATCATATATTGCGCACCGAGAGCTCACATTCTGTTCATTTTTACTATATGACCAAGTGGAGGGACGGTCTTATCCCATGTATAATCCTGATCAGATGCAGGGGCGGTTCACATAATTCTTAGGGGGGGGGGGGGGGGGTTCAATTTTTCTTTTAGGGACAATTCGACGACGCGAAACGATTAGTTCAGGGCGTGAAGCGTTCGAACCTCCTATGGGGGTCCGGGGGCATGCCCCCCCCCCCCCGGAACATTTGTGATAAAAACCAGGAACATGGAGCAATCTGGTGCAATCTGAGCCAAGAAACTTCCCCTAATACACCTTCCAAAAATTAAATTTAAGAAAACAAATTTAGATCAAAACAGGGACAATTGACAGATCTGGTGTAACCTCAGCCAACACATTACCCAACTACTTTCTAAAACCGCCACTTAGAAAAGAAAGGCCGGCTCCCAGGGGGGTCCGGGGGCATGCCCCCCCTCCCCTCCCCCCCGGACAAAAATTGATGACAACAAAGGAAAATGGAGCAATCTGAGTCATAAGTTTTTCTTTATTTTCCATTTTTATTTGTTTTCTCTTTTTTAATTTTTTATTTAGGGTAGAGGGGGGGGGGGGAGGGGGGGGGGGGTTGTCCGGAAACACCCCCTGGATCCGCCCCTGAGATTTGAAAGGTAAGCTGAACTTTCTTCATGAGAAGGAGTGGGGCTTTAAACCTTTTGTGGGAAATATACGCATGGCCTACGTAATATCCTGAGCGGATGTAATATGTCATTTGATAAAAAGATTGTATCTTTTAATATAATCAAGACCTAGCCTTTATTCTATTTCTGTTTTGTATTATGCCCCCCCCCCCTCTCTTGTCTTCTAAGGTGTAAAGTTGTTGAATAAGATTTGATGATGTAATGTCGGATTGTTCTGCTTGAATTAATTGATGAAGATGTATGTAAAAACAAATCTCTTGTATAGTTGTAGCTTGTGAGAACGAACGCAATTTATTCGTGCATTCGTATACATATAAGTTCGTGTTTCGATCTTGCGATAACGAGTGAGCTTCATTCATGCTTTTGCACAGATACAAGTTGGCGAATAGATTGTGTAAGAACCAAATACGCTCTATTTATGCATTTAAATATATATACACATATACAGAAGCACAATGGTGATCAATACAATACAAATACAAGTAATACAAGATAAATACAAGTTCTATATCTATATAAATATCTATATTTATACACAGATTAAAACAAGTTCTATATCTATCTATATTCATACACAGATTAATACAAGTTCTATATCTATATAAATATCTATATTTATACACAGATTAATACAAGTTTGCGTGTCATTTGTGTGAAAACGAACACGTTGTGCATGCAACCAATAATGCCCATGTAATGTACATTGCGAAGCTATGTGGTCTGTGACGACCGAGAAACACAGCTAACCCCTATGGATAGAATACAGAGAGGATACGATCACAGGAATTCACACCAATGTTTACAACCATTACGTTTTTTTCCGGCAGTTAAAACCCCATCGGAATTGTACTAGGATTAAACCAGCTTTACGCGTGCCACCTGGGTCAAACAAAAACCAACACACACACTCACAAAGATAAATACATTGTACCTGCAGAATTGAAAGTGTTATGACAGATTTATGTTTGTTTTTGTCATAAGTGTATTATCATTCGTCGCGCACTATTTTTTGCTTGAAACAGGTGGACCAGGAACATTTCGGGCAGACTTAGTTCTCGCACACAGACTTAGTCAACAAGAATGGTATTTTTCGAAAGAGGGAGGGAAGGCTGGGGTGGAGGTGGTGGGGGGGGGGGGGGTTGAGAGAGAGAGAGAGAGAGAGGGAGAGAGAGAGAGAGAGAGAGCGAGCGAGAGAGAGAGCGATAGAGAGAGAGAGAGAGCGCGAGAGAGAGAGAGAGAGAGAGAGAGAGAGAGAGAGAGAGAGAGAGAAAGAGAGAGAGAGACAGACAGAAAGAAAGAGTGAGAGAGAGTGAGAGAGAGCGAGCGTGAGAGAGAGAGAGAGAGAGCGAGAGAGAGAGAGAGCGAGAAAGAGCGAGAGAGAGAGAGATAGAGAGAGAGAGCGAGAGAGAGAGAGAGAGAGAGAGAGAGAGAGAGAGAGAGAGAAAGAGAGAGAGAAAGACTGACAGAAAGAAAGAGTGAGAGAGCGAGAGAGAGAGAGAGAGAGAGAGAGAGAGAGAGAGAGAGAGAGAGAGAGAGAGAGAGAAAGAGAGAGAGAAAGACTGACAGAAAGAAAGAGTGAGAGGGAGAGAGAGAGACAGAGAGAGAGCGAGAGGGAGAGAGAGACAGAGAGACAGAGAGAGAGAGGAGAGAGAGAGGGAGATAGAGAGAGAGAGAGAGAGAGAGAGAGAGACAGAGAGAGAGAGAGAGAGAGAGAGAGAGAGAGCGAGAGAGGGTCAGAGATAGGGAAGGTCCATATTATATTGGTATTATTATGTCCGACATCATTATTGTTTGAATCATGTTCTGACTTCTAAGGCACGTGATATTCGTGTTCCTATTGTTTTCCATGTTATCAATGTATCATGTTTCAGTCATGTTTGAATTAAATAAAATCTTGTTTAATGATATCTTCGTAGTCTCCAACTGTGCTGTTCGTAGAAAATACACAATCTCTGTATTTACCTCGCGCCCCGTGCTATTCTTTCATCAAGACAAAATGTCCATCTCTGTCTGTCTGTCTGCATGTCTGTCTCTGTCTCTCTGTCTCTGTCACTCTATGTGTGTCTCTTTCTCTGTCTCTCTCTATGTCTCTCTCTCTCTTTCTCTCTCTGTTTCTCTCTCTCTCTCTCTCTGTCTCTTTCTCTCTCTGCGTGTGTCTCTCTCTCTCTTAGCAAACCACACAATATATATGTCACAGTGGAAATGAGAATCCAGTGAGATTCCGAATCGCACTAGTGGAGATTGGAATTCCAGTTTGCACTAGGGCAAACTAGAATTCTCATCTCCACTGGATATTTGTTAGTGAAGATTGGAATTCCAGTTTGCCCTAGTGCAAACGGGAATCCAGTTTCAGTGGAGATGGGAATTCCAGTTTTCACTAGGGGAAATAGGAATTGGGGGGAATTGGGGGAAATAATGTGTTTAAAGGTTTATAATTGTAGTTTTAAAACCATATCATCTTGAGTCACTCATGACTTTAAGGCTTACTCATTTCAGGTATTGAAATTCAGAAATAAAATTAATATTATTGAATTGATATAATCGAACAACACAGAGTAATTGCGCACAATACGTTTTTTTGTAATCAATATCATTAAATCATATTACAAAGTTAAAAGTTTATAAAGATGAAGCATGAAAGGTAGGCCTTCATACACACTCCCACACATGCATGCACTCACGCACGCACACAAACATGCCTTTTTTGCTTTTTTTCATTTCACTGGAAATCCATCAACAGTTCTTGCAAAATGTGCTTTCTGGGTGACATTTTGTACAGCAGTCTATGTTTGCTTTTAGGCAATTGCACCGTTTCGTTGGACAGTTGCCCTTGCATTTGCAGACTGTTCTTGTATCAGAGTTATTTCTTGTATATTGCTTGGTTCAACACTGTTAAGTTCCAGAAACTCTACAGAGCGCATGTCCACAAGTTCAACACCGTGGTTTTACAATACAATACAATACTACTGTCGGCTCTGACGGCCGAGGCCCATCTCTCTCTCTCTCTCTCTCTCTCTCTCTCTCTCTCTCTCTCTCTCTCTCTCTCTCTCTCTCTCTCTCTCTCTCTCTCTCTCTCTCTCTCTCTCTCTCTCTCTCTCTCTCTCTCTCTCTCTCTTTATCTCATGCTTCATCTTATATAAACTTTTAACTTTGTAATATGATTTAATGATATTGATAAAAAAAAAACCTATTGTGTGTTGTTCGATTATATCAATTCAATAATATTTATTTTTATTTCTGCATTTCAATACCTGCAATGAGTAAGCCTTAAAATCATGAATGACTCAAGATGAAATGGTTTTTAAACTTTTAACTTTGTAATATGATTTAATGATATTGATAAAAAAAAACTATTGTGTGTTGTTCGATTATATCAATTCAATAATATTTATTTTTATTTCTGCATTTCAATACCTGCAATGAGTAAGCCTTAAAGTCATGAATGACTCAAGATGAAATGGTTTTAACAACAATTGTAAACCTTTGAACACATTATTTCCCCCAATTCCTATTTCCCCTAGTGAAAACTGGAATTCCCATCTCCACTGAAACTGGATTCCCGTTTGCACTAGGGCAAACTAGAATTCCAATCTTCACAAATAAATATCCAGTGGAGATGAGAATTCTAGTTTGCCCTAGTGCAAACTGGAATTCCAATCTCCACTAGTGCGATTCGGAATCTCACTGGATTCTCATTTCCACTGTGACATATACACAGTTTGAATACAAACAAGACCATCAAATTACCTCCCTTCCAATCTCCAAATGTTTTCTCTCTCCATCCCCTCCCCCTCCCTCCGACCAACACCCCCCCCCCCCCGACCAACACTCCCCCCCCTCTCTCTCGCCCTGTCGTCCTCTTCCTTACCCTCCCTTCTCTCTCCCATTTGCGCTCGCAGGAGAAAGGCACAATGTCAGAGAAAGTATATTTACTGGCCTACGTTGACAGACTGAACTCACCACGTGAATATGTACCCCCCTTTCCCCGCTGTATATTACTTCACAGGCCACTCGGTGCAAGTGGCTTTGTGTCTGGTTTTTTTTTTATCGTTGTAAATTAAGATTTCATAAACAATAAAAATAATAATGATGATTTTGATATTGCACAAAACAGTTCTTAGCGCCTCACAAACACATACATTATTCTGTACACAATTCCAAATCAAATAATAACACACGTACATGTCTTCTTAAAGAGACTCTTGTTGCTGCTTGCTTTCCAATGGGAGGAAGCGACCCACCTTTCGCAGCAGTGGGATAAGTAAGTAATGAAAATGAAAATTAAATAAAAAGAAAACAAAAAAACTAGTTCCTGGTCATGGTTTGTTTGTTTGCTTAACGCCCAGCCGACCACGAAGGGCCATATCAGGGCGGTGCTGCTTTGACATATAACGTGCGCCACACACAAGACAGAAGTCGCAGCACAGTTCCTGGTCATGGATCCACAAGGATTGTTCCGCATCCGTGCATCGTCCATCCAGTTTTCTAATTATCTTTTTTATTTTTTTTATTTTGACACTTTTTGTAACCTCTATCTACGCCAAAGTATTACTGTCGCCTTGTTAAATAGGCGCCAGCAAAAAATGCAACAGACGATGTACCTTGCTAGGAAAGGTAACTCTGGCACGGAGAAAGTGAATTATGTGACAGTTGTCTCTCGTGGTTAACGTCAGCGAGGCAAGAAGGGGTGACAAACGTCTGACGTACGACAAGCGCAAGTCGCCATAAGCTCTTTTCACACCAACGGATTAGTTCGTTTCTAGCCGTACAAGGGATCATGGATATAACCGTGGAACCCCCATTTTAAGACCCCCCATTTTAAGAACCCCCATTTTAAGACCCCCCATTTTAAGACCCCCCATTTTAAGACCCCCCATTTTAAGACCCCCCATTTTAAGAACCCCCATTTTAAGAACCCCCATTTTAAGACCCCCCATTTTAAGACCCCCCATTTTAAGACCCCCCATTTTAAGACCCCCCATTTTAAGAACCCCCATTTTAAGACCCCCCATTTTAAGACCCCCCATTTTAAGAACCCCCATTTTAAGAACCCCCATTTTAAGACCCCCCATTTTAAGAACCCCCATTTTAAGAACCCCCATTTTAAGACCCCCCATTTTAAGAACCCCCATTTTAAGACCCCCCATTTTAAGAACCCCCATTTTAAGAACCCCCATTTTAAGACCCCCCATTTTAAGAACCCCCATTTTAAGACCCCCCATTTTAAGAACCCCCATTTTAAGACCCCCCATTTTAAGAACCCCCATTTTAAGAACCCCCATTTTAAGAACCCCCATTTTAACAACCCCCATTTTAAGAACCCCCATTTTAAGACCCCCCATTTTAAGACCCCCCATTTTAAGACCCCCCATTTTAAGACCCCCCATTTTAAGACTCCCTCCCTCCCCTTTCAGACCGTGTTTTCTCAAACTTTTTGTTCATTACCTCTGTAAATGTACCCCCATTCTAAAACTCCCTCGTTTCTAAGATCTGATTTTCAACAACAAAAATGGTGAGATCTTTAAAGTTTTTTTCTTCTGTATGACCGTCAGCAAACGTTGCCCCTTCATCGTTACCAACCATAAAAGGCCAAGTACATAAGGCCAACAAGAAAAATATGTCTGTTTCCGGTAACCCGACCGACCCTATTTTTAAGCGCCGACCCTTAAGTTTTTTTTTTCTCTTTTTCAGTCAAGACCCAGCGGGAATATCAAAGGGACTCACTCGCCAGAGGCTCGTGAGTCCCTTGATATTCATCCGCTAAGTCTTGACTGAAATACAAGCCATATAAAAAAAACACTCGTGTTGTAAATCTATATATATAGAGAGCGTACAAGAAAGTGGGAAGCGAGGAAGCAGACATAATGCTGCATGTCTGCATGTCAATGAATTTGGCGAATGTCCTCAGTTTTGTCGCAGAAAGAGCAAAGCAAACGCTCATGTATGTTAAACTTTTTCCAACTTCAAAAAGACTCTGATGCCATTTTTTGCAACGTCATTTTTTCTCGCGATGGTGCGCTTCGACGTTTATGTGAGTGTTAAAAAAAACCACACACAAAAAACCAAAAATAAAACCGAGGCGGAAATATATAAAAATCTTTTATGTCAATGAATACTTCCTCTTCTTTTTGTTTTCGTCGCAAAAAAAGAGCATGTAAAAGGTTATGCAGGTTAAACTTATTTCAACTCGGAAGAAAGGAATGACATTCAGATTTAAAGGCACAGTTTTTAGCGAGAAAACTTCAAAAAGACTCTAATGCCATTTTTTGAAACTCCATTTTTTTCCTCGATGGTGCGCTCCGACGTATGTGTGACAGTGTAAAATAAAAAAAATAAAAAAATAAAATAAAAACGAGGCGAAATATATGAAAATCCTTTCGCTCAATGAATACTTCCTCTTTTTTTTCGTCGCAAAAAGAGCATGTAAACGGTTATGTAGGTTAAACATATTTCAACTCGAAAAAGGAATGACATTCAGATTTGAAGGCACAGTCTTTGGCGAGAAAACTGATCGGCTCGCCAATTCAGGTCTGTTCACGGAATAGCAGCATGCATCCCCCTATTTAGACACATACCAAACACTCAACATGATTTCGTCAACATACAACATGCTGGATGCTTTCGGTGCACAGTAGGAATTGTTTTCATGACTTACTTTCTAAAAAGCCACTCGAGTCAATCTCTGAAATGAATTCGTCAAAGTTGTAAGGGTGTTAATTGTGGGTATGTGTCCAAATGGAGAGATGACCTTATCTGATGTCAAGGCCTGGGCATTTCTGAGATAATGAGCCTGGTCGTTTTTACCTGATTGCCTCGGTTGGCCTAGTGGTAAGGCGTCCGCCCCGTGTTCGGTAGGTCGTGGGTTCGAACCCCGGCCGGGTCATACCTAAGACTTTAAAATTGGCAATCTAGTGGCTGCTCCGCCTGCCGTCTGGCATTATGGGGTTAGTGCTAGGACTGGTTGGTCCGGTGTCAGAATAATGTGACTGGGTGAGACATGAAGCCTGTGCTGCGACTTCTGTCTTGTGTGTGGCGCACGTTATACGTCAAAGCAGCACCGCCCTGATATGGCCCTTCGTGGTCGGCTGGGCGTTAAGCAAACAAACAAACAAACAAACAAACCTGATTGCCTTTAAAGTCTTCAGCGGACGCGACTGACTTGTGTGAATGTCAGTATGAGTTATTTCCAATATACTGACTGTTAGCAAATGATAAAAGACATGTCGAGAACATAGATTATCAGCATAAGCCGGAGGCGAATGCTGATATCATTTTTGAGACATGTCTGTTATTATTGTTAGCAAATGATAACAGACATGTCGAGAAAATAGATTACCAGCATAAGCCGGAGGCGAATGCTGATATCATTTTTGAGACATGTCTGTTATTATTTGCTAACAGTGAGCATATTAGAAATAACGGTTTCATTACCGTCTATTTTGACCAAAAGAAATTTCGAAGCGACACCGCGAATTAGACGGAACAGCCGCAATGGGAACTTGGTCGCTCCTATCTGATAATGCCTGTCAGTCAAAGCATTCTCGTGACCTGGGTCAGCCAATCAGAGTCACTCACCTGACTGGGTGAATATTCACAGGTCAAATGCGTTCACACATCAATCTCACAGGATAAACCATGTTGAACATGCGTTTCAGTTACTTCGATATCTCTATGAGAGCGACAGATTTCGAAACGACGTCTGAGAGAAAGGAAATGACGTAAAGATATATTTGACGTAAATTAAAGGCATACTAACGCACTCCCGTGTTTACAAAGTGTAGTTTGCCCACAATCGATGTCAAACGCACCATAAGACCATATAATGACGATACGTCACCATGCGCGGACCATAATACATGCATTACAGCTTGTTCTAGCCTCTGAAAAAGTGAGGATGTCAACAAAGCCGCGGTGTTCTCTCCCTTGCATCAACGTTACATGTGTTGCCAAATCTATAAATAGGACGATCCAGATCAAAATGAAAATTCAAATATCTCAACATTTAAGGGGTCCTAGACCACAGTATTTTGCAGGGAACTTAATTTAGTCTGTCTCCAGCTGTTGGTAAAGCAATTAGCGTGTATAGTCATCGAGTACATATGGCTTTAAGTGACGCAATTTCACTTGAGTCGTCAGAACTTTGACCATGACATTTTAAAGTGAGTGGGGTCGGCATTGCAAACGCAGAGGGTGGGTGGTGCCTTGCCGTTCTGTGAAGCGCCCACCGATAAAACTGTCTTTTCGGTATCTTTTAGATAAAGAGTGTAGTATCTGACACCATTTGAAGTGTCATTCTTTAGAATAAATCACGCTGATATTGTTAGTTCCCATGTTTACTTTGTCTTGTTAATTTTTAGGGTGATAAACAAAAAGGGTCCCTGTCTGAACGTTATAACATTAAGAGGGTCACCTAGAATCCGTCCTGATTGGTCAAAAAGCCATAATGTGCACTGGAATGGTGATAACAAATGATAACAGGAATGTCGAGAAAATGGTCATCACACACAACTGGCGTTTTACTACTTTGACATGATTGTTCAGACTGATCACTTGATACCTTTTAATGGTTATACACCGGTATAATTATGCAGACTCGGAAATGGCTAGAATAAGTTTATTAATAATAATAATAATAATAATAAATAACTTTTCTATAGCGCGAGTCCCATCAATTGGCTCCAGGCGCTTTACAAATTCATTATAGAATAAACTAGCACAAATCAACACGCATACAAAGCATACATTTAACTGAGACATAACACCAAGATCCCAAGCACTAAGCAAAACTTAGCGTACAATGTTAAAAGTAAACACACACACACACACACACACACACACACACACACACACACACACACACACACACACACACACACACACACACACGCACGCACGCGCACACACAAAGATACCATTGACAAATAGACCATAAAGCACATACAGGGTAGAGAGTTCCAAAACAGAATAGAGTTGTGCATGTGGAGAGTCTACTCAGGCTAAGCAAAGGCTTTACGAAACAGGTATGTTTTGAGTTGTGTTTTGAAGGAGGAAAGGCTGCTGGAGTCACGGATAGAACTTGGAAGCGAGTTCCAGACGGTCGGAATCTGGTACCTAAAGGTTCTTTCACCAAAGGTCTTGGTCCTGGTTTTGGGGATGCGAAGGAGTTTTTCAGAGGAGGATCTGAGAGAACGGGATGGCTCGTAGATACTGAGGGAATGGGACAAATAGGGGGGAAGTGATTTCTCAAAACAGCGGTACCCTAACAGAGCCAGCTTGTACTCGATTCTATACTTCATAGGAAGCCAGTGAAGGGTGGTAAGTAGGGGAGTGACATGGTCTTTCTTAGACTTCTGCAGAATGAGCCTAGCAGCACTGTTCTGGACTCTCTGTAAGCGATCAAGTTCTTCAGTGGGGAGGCCGGCAAGCAATGAGTTGCAGTAGTCAAGTCGACTCAGGATCAGAGAGGAGACAAGTTGAACAGTGGCTTGGAGTGTCAGGAATGATCTGACAGAGGAAATCTTGCGCAACTCAAAAAAGGCACATTTACAAACAAAACTAATGTGTTTTTGCATTGTCAGAGCAGAGTCCAGGTACACGCCTAGGTCCTTAACAGCGGTTTGGGAGACAATCTGAGTGTCGCCTATTGTCAGGGAAGTACAGTCAATCTGATTTAAAGCATGCCTTGAGCCTGACAGCATCACCTCAGTTTTTGAGTCATTCAGCTTAAGTTTATTGTCTATCATCCAGTCTTTAACTGACTCAATGCAGCGCTCAGTGTTTTTAACCACTTTTGGAAAATCACTGGGGGGAGCAGAATCCTCTATTTGGGTGTCGTCGGCATACTTGTGGTGTTCGCAGCCATGCCTCGAGATGACGTCAGATAGGTCCTGTGTGTATAGTGTAAACAGAACCGGGCCTAGAACAGAGCCCTGAGGTACTCCGTGCTTCAGGGGAACAGGGGATGATTCTTTTTGACCTATTTGTACTCTTATTCTGGCTAGTAAAACTGCAGATCAAACCGACGACAAGCAACGCACTGACAACCCAGCCTAGCTAACTACGGAAATGAGTGAGCAGCAATCCATCTTAATAATTACCTCATCAATTAACAGCAATTAGCTGATGACCCATTTGATGCATTCACTAAATCCATGCAAACCCAGTCATCACTTCCATGCGCGTCAAACTTTTATTTTTTTCCAAACACTTTCTATCCCTCGAGGCTCAATATGATGACGGAGATGTACAGACTGACGGGTTAAAACATATAACACAGGATTAAACAGCGATAAAAAAAATAAAAAAATGCAACTACGGCCATTCGCGCAATCATCCTTTATTTTATTTTATTTTATTTTTTCTTGGGGGGGGGGGGGGGGGGCGGGGGGGGGGGGAGGATGGGGAGGGGGGAGGGGGTGGAGGGGGCTGAAAGTTGCTTGTTCATTCATTGCTTTTTACATTTAGTCAAGTTTTGACTAAATGTTTTAACATAGAGGGGGGAATCGAGACGAGGGTCGTGGTGTATGTGTGTGTGTGTGTGTGTGTGTGTGTGTGTGTGTGTGTGTGTGTGTGTGTGTGTGTGTGTGTGTGTGTGTGTGTGTGTGTGTGTGTGTGTGTGTGTGTAGAGCGATTCAGACTAAACTACTGGACCGATCTTTATGAAATTTGACATGAGAGTTCCTAGGTATGATATCCCCGGAAGTTTTTTTTCTTTTTTTCGATAAATATTTTTGATGACGTCATATCCGGCTTTTTGTAAAAGTTGAGGCGGCACTGTCACACCCTCATTTTTCAATTAAATTGATTGAAAGTTTGGCAAAGCAATCTTCGACAAAGGCCGGGGTTTGGTATTGCATTTTAGCTTGGTGGCTTAAAAACTAATGAGTGAGTTTGGTCATTAAAAATCGGAAACTTCTAATTAAAATTATTTTTAATTAAACGATCCAAAAACAATTTCATCTTATTCTTCGTCATTTTCTGATTTCAAAAACATATACCTATGTTATATTTGGATTAAAAACAAGCTCTGAAAATTAAAAATATAAAAATTATGATCAAAATTAAATTTCCGAAATCGTTTTAAAAACTATTTCATCTTATTCCTTGTCGGTTCCTGATTCCAAAAACATATAGATATGATATGTTTGGATTAAAAACACGCTCAGAAAGTTAAAACGAAGAGAGGTACAGTAAAGCGTGCTATGAAGCACAGCGCAATCGCTACCGCGCCAAACAGGCTCGTCACTTTCACTGCCTTTTGCACTAGCGGCGGACTACGTTCAGTTTCATTCTGTGAGTTCCACAGCTTGGCTAAATGTAGTAATTTCGCCTTACGCGACTTGTTATTATCTCATGTGCCAGGAGATTGGTTCCGCGTAACTCAACCCTCACTTATTCAAACTTTCACTTAGGAGAAGAATATCCCTTCGCTTGGACACATACCCCCCAAAAACACACACACACACACACACACACACACACACACACACACACACACACACACACACACACACACACACACACACACACACACACACACACACACACACATGATCAATGTTGGAAATTACCGCGACGACGCATGGTCATTTTGCAATTAAGCTGTGCAATCCCACATTGTGCAACTAGAAGGCTTACACAAGTAAAACAAGTCGCGTAAGGCGAAAATACAATATTTAGTCAAGTAGCTGTCGAACTCACAGAATGAAACTGAACGCAACGCAACGCAGCAAGACCGTATACTCGTAGCATCGTCACTCCACCGCCCGTGGCAAAGGCAGTGCACGTGGAATTGACAAGAAGGGCGGGGTATTCGTTGCGCTGAGAAGGATAGCACGCTTTTCTGTACCTCTCTTCGTTTTAACTTTCTGAGCGTGTTTTTAATCCAAACATATCATATCTATATATTTTTGGAATCAGGAACCGACAAGAAATAAGATGAAAGTGTTTTTAAATTGATTTCGAAAAAAAAAGTTTGATAATAATTTTTATATATTTAATTTTCAGAGCTTGTTTTTAATCCGAATATAACATATTTATATGTTTTTGGAATCAGCAAATGATGGAGAATAAGATAAACGTAAATTTGGATCGTTTTATAAATTTTTATTTTTTTTACAATTTTTAGATTTTTAATGACCAAAGTCATTAATTAATTTTTAAGCCACCAAGCTGAAATGCAATACCGAACCCCGGGCTTCGTCGAAGAGTACTTGACCAAAATGTCAACCAATTTGGTTGAAAAATGAGGGCGTGACAGTGCCGCCTCAACTTTCACGAAAAGCCGGATATGACGTCATCAAAGACATTTATCAAAAAAATGAAAAAAACGTTCGGGGATTTCATACCCAGGAACTCTCATGTCAAATTTCATAAAGATCGGTCCAGTAGTTTAGTCTGAATCGCTCTACACACACACACACACGCACACACGCACACACACACGCACATACACCACGACCCTCGTTTCGATTCCCCCTCGATGTTAAAATATTTAGTCAAAACTTGACTAAATATAAAAAGTACATGCTAACAAGTGACTGACCTCGCGAATATGATGGTAGATCTCATTCTGATCATCATCGGTCCACGCCGTATCGCCGGCATATATCTCTGACAAGGTGCATAATTACTGCGCGGAATCTATCAAAACAAGAATACAGAGTTATCTCCCATGTTTTTCGCTAATGTTTCTGAGAATAGGCGAACTGAGACGAAAGTGATTGCAGATTGGCCGACTTTGACAGTGCTCTCCGTTCTGTTCTTCACAGTTATGAGGTTAAAACAAGTCGACAATGTTGAGACTACTGTGGGAAGGAGACCGTGATATTGTTGCATCACTCCCAACTGGTCACGCCCAAAAATGTCGTCTGCTTCGTAGCCAAAGTTGATTATCACGTGACACTTTTGCCATATTGAGAGTTGTTTGCACAGTAAATACACCCGCGAAAGATAGCTCGATTGAAACTGTCTTACATATCAATTTCTTTGTAATTTAAAAATTACACAACACCATGAAAAATCATTATCGACGATCGCGAATCTGCTTATATCAATAACACATTACGAAAAGCTCTAAATATGTAAACTATCGATTTCCTCTCCAGAGAAGGAAAACAAAGGCATCCTGTCAGGGATAAAGAAGACCCGAAGGGAAGTAACTCATTTTTACCTGAGTTCAGGATGGGTAGATCTGTGCATTTTTAGACTGGAACAAAGGCGACATAAAGTTTGCGTTTGACGTCACATTTTCAATTATGACGCGATCGATTAAACTTCTGACGCGCTTTGGGGTCCTCAATTGCATTCTTATAATTAAGCTCCCTGTGGGTGATTGTGCGTACCTTTGCACTACCAAAAGGATGACAAAAACGATGCCACCAAACATCGTAATACTATTTTGTTTGCACGAACTCGAGCACTGCAAGAGCTGCACCTCTCATAGACTAACTGTGTTCTTTACTAAGATGTCATAATAATCTTAAATCATTACTTTAGCTATCTGATTCTATCATTGCTGTTTCTGTCAGAAGGTGTACGCAGAACAAAAAAACACACAGCTACAAGATTCAGGAACATAAGTACAAATACAATCAGTTCCAACTAACATATTCGGTATTTTTACCTATTTGTGTTTGCAATTGTTATTTTGAAGATAGGGGCGATTAAAACCATATCAATTAAAACCATATCGATTAAAACCACATTCTGTCGAATAGTACAATCACATTTTCCTAAAACTAACTCGAAGTTAATCACAAATCCAAACTGATCATTTATTTGGATGTTGTTTTTTCATGTTATTTGTTACTTCCTTTTTCGTATTCGTTGTCCAAAGACGTCATGATAATTATTCCCGTATGCGCTGAAACTACCTAATATTTAAGTATTTATATTAATGCTAGAGGTATATGAACAGATATCTTCAGACGTTCTTGCCTTGACTTAAGTGGCAAATAATATGTATCTTCTGTCCTCCTCCTTCATACACAGTTTTATAATAGAACTCTGATCATCGACCGGAAAATCTTCCTTCCACCCCAAACCTTATCCTCCTCCCCACTCCCACCCCCACCCCGCCCTCAACTATCAACCAAACCCCTCCTCCTCCCCAAGCCCGCCCCCCACCCTGCCCTGACCTATGCACAACTTAGTGCGATACCGACCAGAACATTCAAGGGAGGTAACTGTCTCCTCCACCGTGGCTTGCAACCTGGACCCGCTGTGAGTTTTATGGGTGTGTGTGTGGATGGAGGGGGTGGAGGGGTGAGAGACCCAGGGGTTCAGATTCCTTTGATCTCGCCGCTCGCCGATAGAGGGCGTTGGGCATAAAATGGCGCCCTGAGCCTGGCAGCTAGGTGTCACCAACGTGGTGGAGGATTTTATCCAATGGTTGAGAGTTTTTACGATTGTCATGGGGGCTAGGGTTCCAGCCGCCAAAATCAAACAAGGGAAAAGGTTGATGGAGAGGGTGGGGGGGGGGGGGGGGGCAGGACAGGGGGAGAGGGCTAGTAGCGATGGTTGTGTTTTATGATGGATATAGTCGTTGTTGTGATGGTGGTGGTGGTGGGTTTTGTGGTTGTTGTTGTTGATGGTGGTGGTGGTTGTGGGTAGTCGTGATGGTGGTAGCGGTGATAATGGTTTGGGTTGGGATGCGTCACAGTATGTGCGTGCGCGCGCGCGTTTGTGTGTGTGTGTGAGTGTGTGTGTGTGTGTGTGTGTGTGTGTGTGTGTGTGTGTGTGTGTGTGTGTGTGTGTGTGTGTGTGTGTGTGTGTGAGTGTGTGTGTGTGTGTGTGTCAGTTTGTGTGTGTATGTGTATAAGTGTGTGGGTGTGTGTGTGTGTGTATGTGTGTGTTTGTGTGTGTGTGTGTGGGTGTGTGTGTGTGTGTGTGTGTGTGTGTGTGTGTGTGTGTGAGTGTGTGTGTGTGTGTGTGTGTGTGTGTGTGTGTGTGTGTGTGTGTGTGTGTGTTACGACTTTGAAAGCTTGGCAGAAAACATATTTTCTTGACGCACATCCTCGATATCTTGACGTGTGTGCAAGCCCTTGCAGCATGAGCATGAGGGTTACAGTTGTAAATTAGTTTGTCACAACTGAAATGCCCAGTGGCAGTCTGTCGCAACTGAAATGCCCAGTGGCAGTTTGTCGCAACTGAAATGCCCAGTGGCAGTCTGTCGCAACTGAAACGCCCAGTGGCAGTTTGTCGCAACTAAAATGCCCAGTGGCAGTTTGGCGCAACTGAAATGCCCAGTGGCAGTTTGTCGCAACTGAAATGCCCAGTGGCAGTTTGTCGCAACTGAAATGCCCAGTGGCAGTTTTCGCAACTGAAATGCCCAGTGGCAGTTTGTCGCAACTGAAATGCCCAGTGGCAGTTTGTCGCAACTGAAATGCCCAGTGGCAGTTTGTCGCAACTGAAATGCCCAGTGGCAGTTTGTCGCAACTGAAATGCCCAGTGGCAGTTTGTCGCAACTGAAATGCCCAGTGGCAGTTTGTCGCAACTGAAATGCCCAGTGGCAGTTTGTCGCAACTGAAATGCCCAGTGGCAGTTTGTCGCCAAATCTGTCTGGAGTTTTCCTAAACACGTGACCTGCGACGAATGCGACAAGTACCCATCCCTGATATTCTTCTTTTCAAGACAAAAGACAGAGACGGTATCCATGTCCCTTCCCTAGTCACCACTATGGCACGCAAAAGACCTCGATCATTCTGCCATAAGCTGGCTGATTACTGCTATACGCGCAAACACCTGGGTAGCGCGACTCTGTTGCTGCTAGCTTGTCACTTGGAGAAAGCGACCCATATTTTCCAGCGATGGCACAGTATAATAATGAAAAGGATAAGGAAACAAGAAATTCCTCCGATAGGAAAAACACCCCCTATAAAGGGAAATAACCTTCTCAGTTGGTGGCAGTGAGAATGGTTATTTCCCTTTGACCAACGGGGGTGTGCCTCTATAAGTGGTTGTATAATTTTAATCCACCAATAACTCCCTAACCGTGTGTTTGACTGGTCCCAAGTTTTGTAAGGACCGTCTCAGGAATGTATAGAACCTGTTCACCAAGTTTGGTGACGATCGGTCCGTTCATTCTTGAGATCTATATGCGAACACAAACAAACACACAAACAAACACATCGAGTGAAACCTATACACACCCCTATACCGGGGGTGTAAATACTCAATGAATAACTGATTTACTGGTTGGCTGGTTTCAGTAAGTAACTCTCCAACTGGCTGACGTAGTGACCTACTGCTGGCATACTGACAAATTGACTGAGTGGATGAGCTACTAAATGGCTGCTTGGCCGACTAACTAAATAATTCACTCACTCGCTGTAGGCTAAAAGACATTGCATTGCAGATCACACGACTGCCCCCCCCCCCCCCCCCCCCCCCCCCCCGAAGCGGCTGATGTGGGATTTAGATTTCGACACGACAGCTCCTTATCCCTCGGAATTTAAGTGTCAAAAAAGATGAATGAAATGCATACACACCGTCACATACGCTATCTGTTTAGTTTTGCAAACATAATCATACATTATTTTGGACATTTTGTAATTCAGCCGTCTTATACTTTTCGTTTAAATGTATGTGTGCCTCGTGTGTGTTTCCTTGCCGGGCAATCACTACGTTATTTGCATTTCCTATCTGTCTGTCTGTCTGTCTAGCTGGCTGGCTGGCTGGCTGGCTGGGTCTCTCACTCTCTCGCTCGCTCTCTCTTTTCTCACAAACATCACATGCATGAACTGGATTCTCTGTCAAAGTCTGTTTATCTGTCTCTGTCTGTATGTATGTCTGTCTGTCTCTCTTTCACTCTGTCTCTCTTTCTCTCTCTCTCTGTCTCTCTGTCCAATGAGTCTCAATACTTTCAAAAAACACCTTTCACTGTATTTAATGTTAAATTACGAAAAATCACAGTGATGGAAGACTTCGTTTGGTTATATTTTCATTTGTCCAAAGCATCAGTGTTCATTATATCCACACAAAAACACTCAAAGCTTTAATAACACATTTACTCATGCATGTGTATTCAGCATTGTTTTCACTACGTTACATATACGACGCTTTATATTTGTGTATAATATGTAATGTGTAAATATTCATATGTTGTTGTTTTTCTCTACCTTTTTTTCTACGTTAATATCCGTGTAAATATGTGATTAGATTAGTCCCCTCTCTGGGCGAGGGCTGGTTGAAAAAAAGCTCGTTGTATTGCTTATGCCACAACCCTCGAAAAATAAAATTTGATTTGATTTGATTTGATTTGATCTGTCTCTCTCTCTATTTTTCAATCTATCTCCCTCCCTCTCCTCCTCCCACCTCTACGTGCCTTCACCCTCCCCCACCCTCTCTCTTCTCCGTCTACTTCAGAGAGAAGTCTAAACAGTCAAGGACAAATGCGTGAAGGAAACACGATTCTGTCAATACCCTGAACTTGGGTATGACTTGAGCCGTATCGGATGGAACCACGGCGACACTAAGTCATAAAGAATGAAACTTGTCCCTTTTCTCTTTTGAAGGATCGTCTCTCGACTCCAGCTCCTCCGAACCATTAGAATTGGTCTGTGACATTTTTTTAAAATAATAGGACAGGTGCGTGTGTGCGATGCTGTACTTTTGTTAGAGATGTTAGTCTGTTGCTTTTGTACATAGCTTTATTAAGTGGTGCTGGGTTGAAAGTGATGGCAAAACCAAATTAAACAAACCGACCAACAGACAGACAGACAGACAGACAGACCTGGGATCTCATCATATTTCGCCGTATTTTGTACGCTTGATTATCTAAAATACGATCAGTACAGTCGGTGGAAAAAAATACGACGAGAAACATTCCTAGACCTAGTTTTCTTGACAAATGCATCCCGAAGCCGATCTATAGTATATTTAGACACCCGTGTTGCAGCCCTTGCGGCATGTCACGAGACGCGTAGTCTCGATTAACCCAGTTTAGTGATCAACATGTTGCCATCGCATTTTAAATCTTGTAAGAAGTGACCAGACGAGAACACGTCTGAGAGGTACGAACCGAAAGTGGGTGCCACCCAAACGGGAGAGAACAAACCGCGGGGTCTGATTGGTTGAAATCACAACACATCCCTGTGTCAATCAATCCAACACCGCGGATGGCTCCCGACCCGCTAGTGTACACTCTTTATGTGTGTGGAAAATACGCCAAGTTTGTTTGAGAATAACCAAGTGCAAAACAGGGGTTCCCAGGTCTGAGACAGACAGACAGACCGACCAACAGACAGACAGACAGACAGACAGACAGACAGACGCGCTGACTAACGGTCGGACGAACGGACAGAAGACCGACGGATAGGCGTATAAAAAGCCACCCAGATGGACAGAAGGGAAGAGAGACGCCTCTGCCGTCAAAAGCACATACAGTGAAAGCCAAAAACGTGTCCGACAGACATAACGCACATTCAAACACACACAAACGGTATCATGAACATATACACGCAGACAGGCACACAAGCGCACAGACCTACCGGCCGACCGACCGACCGACCGACAGACAGAAACACACACACACACACACACACACACACACACACTAACAGACACATACACATACACATACACACACTAACAGACATACACACAACCCTTAAACCTTCCCTCTCTTCCTCCCCCCCCTCCCCAACGCCACCTACGACCACCACCACCACCACAACAACTGTACCACCTGACAAAGTAACACTTTCCAATGGGACACCGATACAGCTCTTGTTTGTATACATTTACCTGCATGGTAGCTGGACGGGTAAATTTATGGTCTCGGCATTCGAAACCATGACGTAGATCCTTCTGAATTTGACAAAACTCCCTAGTAATTTGACACCTAATTGTCGTCAAGCATAGAATCCTTACCTCCCAGCATTGCTTTGCCTGCCAGTAAGGGAGGGGGCCCTACATTGGGCACCCTAACTTTGAGGGTCGTGGTTCTACACCTTTCTTCCAGAATCTAATGCAACAGTATAAGGCAAAAAAAAAAAAAAAAGTCTGTTTACGGTAACCCGACCGACCCTATTTTTTTCGTGCGACCCTAGACTTTATTTTGGCATTTGGGAAAAAAAAAAAAAAAACTTTTGAAAATAACGTAAAAATATGGTTTTTTTGGGAAAAAAAAAAAAAAAAAAAAAAATCCCGACCTACCGACCCTATTTTTTGGGCCTATGTTACCGTAAACAGACCTATTTTTTTTTGGCCTAATATAGGCAAGACAAACAGATGTGTGTTATTCAAGAAACCCGGGGGGTACATGAAAAAAAAAATACAAGAACAAGAAAGAAATGCATAAACATAAACTCGTTCCGATGAATGTTTTTTTTTATAACTCAAAAATAGAAATTCCCGGGTTATGACTATAATTATGCATGTGTACATTTCATTGCGGAAACAAAGAAACAAGTAACTGTCAATATCATTTTACAATATCAGCACCAATTTAGAATTCTTGTACAAAAATGTGTACACAGTGAATTAATGCAAACAGGTATCTGCACTCATTACTTATACAAACTAGTATTATCTTAAACCAAACTTGTATAGTGATATTATCAAACATTTTCCTAACCGCGAAGCATTCAGACACTTGCTTAGAAGTTCGTTGCACTAACATTACAGTATTTCAGCACGCAAACAGAGTATACCTGGCAACAAAGTTGCATAACAACTGCGGTGCAAACACAACAAAAGTCGATATCCACGAGAAAGCTCAAGTGTTTTGATGGCATCATCCTGTTGTACAGTCTGTCAAACAAAAGCGGCGGAACACCGTACTGTATGTGCCAGAAGTTAGATGATCATCTAGTGAATATACGCAGGGCTCCCCACGGACGCCTCTCCTAGTGCGTCCCGGGACCCCCACTTTTAACTTGTAGAGGGTCCATGGACCCCCACTGCAGTATTTCAGAGGGTCCCAAGGGTCCAAAAGCCAAAAAGTCCCATTGTACTAATAAAACATTGTGGTCACGTATAGTGTACTGCGAAGTGTCGATTGCAGTCTGAAAATTGTATCTACGGTACGCACGTTAAAGGAAATTTAGTGCGTCCTAGGACCCGCTCTTTTAATATCTAGTGCGTCCAGGGACCCCCTCCATATATTTCTAGTACGTGTTTCCGGCTTCTAGTGCGTATAGGACGCAGGGACGTGCGCTATGGGGAGCCCTGATACGTTATAGTAAATTTGCTAAACAAGGAAATTAACAAATTTCCTCAAAGTTCAGTTAATTTGAAAAATCCCTGTTACACAAGAGGACCCTATCCCATCGGCATATCTGCATGGCATGGCCGGTGACTCCAGGCCCTGTCCCAAATCATATTTAATATGGAAAGTCTGGCCCGAAGGCGACAACCGAATGCAGACAGACAATGTCGAATTTGTCGATGATTGTTCGAGCCAATCTTGTCAATCAAGCCGTCAGAGGCAAATCTCTGCCGGTTCACTAGCGCCAAAACCTGAGGTTACCAATGTCACGTAAAAGTTAGTAATCTGCGTTCTGTGTAATTCACAGCAAGAATGTTAACTGACAGTGTTAATTACTAATTTTCAGTTTTGTCCTCGGCTTACTAGCGCCAAAACCATAATTAAACACGAACAACTGACAATTACAAATTAACACTTAATAATTAAGCATAATCACTTGATAATTACAATTTTCACATGAACATTAATATAGTTCAGTTCTGGCTAACTTCCAGACGGATCACTTAAGCCAAAACTGAAAGTTAATCGTTATCTGGGGAAGAAAATTAGTAATTTTCACAACATAATTGTAATTTTCTCGAGAAAATTAGTCATTTTCACCACATCATTGTAATGTTCACGTGAACATTTCAATTATATGGTTTGGCGCTAGTAAGCCGTCATACAAATCCAGCACAATTTTGGTCACGGGTGGTACAGACTAGGTGCTGCATCAAGCAATGGACCGAAAAAGCAAGTACTGGATCCATGACTCAGCGGATAGCGATTTTGACACTGGATTCGGAATTTCAAATGTCTAGTAACCACTATTATATCTATATATATATATACGACTAGTGTCTGTCTGTCTGTCTGTCTGTCTGTTCGCGATGCACGGCCAAAGTTCTCGTGGATCTTTTTCAAATTTGGACACCGTATTCAGCTACACCCCGGACACAACCTCATCGATGAGATATTTCAACATGTGCTCTCAGCGCGCAGCGCTGTGCGCGCTGAACCGATTTTTTTGTTGTTGTCGGGATCCACTACCAGTAACTCTTCCTTATCTTCTCCAGTGTTTTCAGCCGCGATTATCTCCCTTCCTCCGTGTGGCGTCAATCCATATTCCCGTTACTACGTTACTATTTTTAGAAGGTCACTGCACGTTACTATTTTTAGAAGGTCTCCAGTGTTTTGCGCGTTTATCTCCTTTCCTTCGTGCGCCGGCAAAGCCGGCGTACACCCGGCAAAGCCGCGTCCCAGGCGCAGCCTGGTATTCGGCTCTACTTCTTCCCGGCGAAGCCGGTACCCGGCGAAGCGGGTAATCATCTAGTCAAATATATACGCCCAATACATGTGCAGGCGCTGTGGAGCGTCCCATCATAGGAACAATCTGGACCCGGTTTCATGGACTCGAGGTGGCGACTCTGCATGACAGTCGGACCACCGCTTCGTCACATGACTGCGGTTGTCCGAACGCGTTGTCAAGAGAACACTTAAATCGGGCAACTCCCAGTGCGAAGAGGCACAGTCGTCCATTTAAAATCTTTTCCATGAAACCCGATTTTGTCGGATAACTGCATTTCACTCGTTCAACTGCGGTTGTCCGAACGCGGTGCTGAGAGAGTACTGTATTATAATTCGGGCAACTCCCCATGCGAAGAGGCACAGTCGTCCATCTAAAATCTTGTTCATGAAACCCGATTTCGTCGGATAACTGCATTTCACTCGTTCAACTGCGGTTGTCCGAACGCGGTGCTGAGAGAGCATTGTATTATAATCGGATGTAACTCCCCATGCGAAGAAGCACAGTCGTCTATCTACAATCTTTTTCATGAAACCCGATTTCGTCGGATAACTGCATTTCACTCGTTCAACTGCGGTTGTCCGAACGCGGTGCTGAGAATGCACTGTATTATAATCGGGCAACTCCCCGTGCGAAGAGGCACAGTCGTCCATTTAAAATCTTTTCTATGAAACCCGATTTCGTCGGATAACTGCATTTCACTCGTTCAACTGCGGTTGTCCGAACGCGGTGCTGAGAATGCACTGTATTATAATCGGGCAACTCCCCGTGCGAAGAGGCACAGTCGTCCATTTAAAATCTTTTCTATGAAACCCAATTTCGTCGGATAACTGCATTTCACTCGTTCAACTGCAGTTGGCCGACTGCGATGCTGGCCCGTAAATCCGGCCTCAGGTTAAACACCCAACCTTCCCTAGGACAAATCCCAAAACAAAAAGACTGCCAACGTTCCAACATTCAGAATAACAAAACAAGAAAGGTAAGTTGTTGGAACGTTTGTTATTAGTTGTCGATGGGTCGATATATTCGTGACTGAAACGTATTGTTTCGTCAATAACAAACGTTCCAACAACTTACCTTTCTTGGTTTTTACATTTAGTCAAGTTTTGACTAAATGTTTTAACATAGAGGGGGGAATCGAGACGAGGGTCGTGGTGTATGTGTGTGTGTGTGTGTGTGTGTGTGTGTGTGTGTGTGTGTGTGTGTGTGTGTGTGTGTGTGTGTGTGTGTGTGTGTGTGTGTGTGTGTGTGTGTGTGTGTGTGGGTGTGTGTGTGTGTGTAGAGCGATTCAGAGTAAACTACTGGACTGATCTTTATGAAATTTTTCATGAGAGTTCCTGGGTATGATATTCCCAGACGTTTTTTTCAGTGTTTCGATAAACGTCTTTGATGACGTCATATCCGGCTTTTTGTAAAAGTTGAGGCGGTACTGTCACACGCTCATTTTTCAATCAAATTGATTGAAATTTTGGCAAAGCAATCTTCGACGGAGGCCGGACTTTGGTATTGCATTTCAGCTTGGAGGCTTAACATTTAATTAATGACTTTGGTCATTAAAAATCTGAAAATTGTAATTAAAATTATTTTTTTATTAAACGATCCAAAATTACGTTTATCGTATTTTTCATCATTTTCTGATTCCAAAAACATATAAATATGTTATATTCGGATTAAAAACAAGCTCTGAAAATTAAAAATATACAAATTATGATTAAAATTAAATTTCCGAAATCGATTTATAAACAATTTCATCTTATTCCTTGTCCGTTCCTGATTCCAAAAACATATAGATATGATATGTTTGGATTAAAAACACGTTCAGAGAGTTAAAAAGAATAGAGATATAGAAAAGCGTGCTATCCTCTTCAGCGCAACCGCTACCGCGCTTTTCTGGATTGTTAATTTCACTGCCTTTGCCACGAGCGGTGGACAGTCGACGATGCTACGAGTGTACGGTCTTGCGGAAGAAATGCAATGCGTTCAGTTTCATTTTGTGAGTTCGACTGAGCTTGACTAAATGTTGTATTTTCGCCTTACGCGACTTGTTGATTCTACCATGGGACAACAAAACTAAATGCACAGTCGCATCGCCACCATTGTAGACTTATACCAGCACATCGCCATCAGTGTTGCCACGGGATCAGGCCCGGACCGCGTCCTCTTCGGGTGACGGTTTCATGGGTCCCAAATTTTGGGGTGTAGATTACCGATAGCGTGGGCTTACCGCGGCATGGGAGGAAGCCAATCGGCCTGGTCGCTGACAAGTTTGCTGATAAGGATTTTATGATGGACCACCGAAGTTACAGGGGCGGTATCTCTCCCCCCTACCCCCCCCCCTCCCCTTGTACCTTCTGCTAGGATAGATTTAGAACTCTCTCAGCTGCCGCGTTTTTTTTCTCTCTGGGAGTTCCAGGGGCAAAGGACATCTCTTAATTTTCTGGGGTTTTATTATGTTGGGGCTGGGAGGGGGGTGAGGTGGGCTGGAGGTTAAGGGATGAGGGTTGAAGCGGGTAGGGGGGTGGGCCTGTGTGTGTGTGTGTGTGAGAGAGAGAGAGAGATAGAGAGAGAAAGAGTTAGAGAGAGAGAGAGAAAGGAGAGAGAGAGAGAGAGAGAGAGAGAGCGAGAGAGAGATAGAGAGAAAGAGTTAGAGAGAGAGTGAGAGTTGGAGAGAGAGAGAGAGAGAGAGAGAGAGAGAGAGAGAGAGAGAGAGAGAGAGAGAGAGAGAGAGAGAGAGAGAGAGCAGCACTGAAATGCGTTATTGGATATATCAAATTAGGGCGTAAAGAGCGGAAAACGCTCTTAAAACCAAAGGAAAGGTACGTTTAACAAAACATAAACAATATCAACACTAATTAAAACAATTGACGAAATAAAATACCACAA